>NC_092155.1:68043308-68303308 GCF_045791955.1 Oncorhynchus clarkii lewisi
CAGAGTTCAAGTAACAGACACATCTCAACATCAACTGTTCAGAGGAGACTGCGTGAATCAGGCCTTCATGGTTGAATTAATGAAAATAAACCACTACTAAAGGACAGCAATAAGAAGAAGAGACTTGCTTAGGCCAAGAAATACGAGCAATGGACATTAGACCGGGGGAAATCTGACCTTTGGTCTGATGAGTCCAAATTTGAACATTTGAAAATAACAGATAAAGAAAAACATTTGTTTTTGTTTTGCTGCAGAGTAGGAACACAACCCATAAACAAGTATTAGTTCCAGATAATCGTGTAATGTTTTCTATAATTGTCTAAGTCAGGTATTCCCAAACTAGAGCGCAATGCCGTCGGGGGTATGCCAAATAAAAATTCACATTAAAAAAAATGTACATTTATATTATTGTTGTGTCACTGCAACCTTAAAGCTCCTCAATGATGTCACCATTGCCCTTGATTTAAAGCAAGGTTGTGCTGCTATTTGTATTGACTTAGCCAAAGCTTTTGATACGGTAGACCAATCCATTCTTGTGGGCCGGCTAAGGAGTATTGGTGTCTCTGAATTGTCTTTGGCCTGGTTTGATAACTTACCTCTCTCAAAGAGTGCGGTGCATAAAGTCAGAAAATCTGCTGTCTCATTCACTGCCTGTCACCAAGGGAGTACCCCAAGGCTCAATCCTAGGCCCCACACTCTTATCAATTTACATCAACAACAGCTCGGGCAGCAGGAAGCTCTCTCATGCATTTACAGTAGCTTGCAAAAGTATTCAACCCCTCTTGACATTTTTCCTATTTTGTTGCCTTACAACCTGGAATTAAAATATATATTTTT
This sequence comes from Oncorhynchus clarkii lewisi, assembly GCF_045791955.1. Taxonomy (NCBI): domain Eukaryota; kingdom Metazoa; phylum Chordata; class Actinopteri; order Salmoniformes; family Salmonidae; genus Oncorhynchus; species Oncorhynchus clarkii. Next base: position 68,044,146 of record NC_092155.1, read on the forward strand.
GGGGGGTGTATCATTTGATTTACACAACATGCCTACCACTTTTAAGATGCAAAATATTTTGGGGTGTGAAACAAACAAGATATGACGCCAGAAATAGCCCTGGCCCTCTTGCGCCAGACATAGCATTTTCCTTGATGGCCAAAAAGCTCAATTTTAGTCTCATCTGACCAGAGTACCTTCTTCCATATGTTTGGGGAGTCTCCCACATGCCTTTTGGGGAACACCAAATGTGTTTGCTTATTTTTTTCTTTAACAATGTCTTTTTCCTGGCCACTCTTCCGTAAAGCCCAGCTCTGTGGAGTGTATGGCTTAAAGTGGTCCTATGGACAGATACTCCAATCTCCGCTGTGGAGCTTTGCAGCTCCTTCAAGGTTATCTTTGGTCTCTTTGTTGCCCCTCTGATTAATGCCCTCCTTGCCTGGTCCGTTAGTTTTGGTGGGCGGACCACTCTTGGCAGGTTTGTTGTGGTGCCATATTCTTTTCATTTTTTAATAATGGATTTAATGGTGCTCCGTGGGATGCTCAAAGTTTCGGATATTTTTTTATAACCCAACCCTGATCTGTACTTCTCCACAACTTTGTCCTTGACCTGTTTGGAGAGCTCCTTGGTCTTCATGGTGCCGCTTGCTTAGTGGTGTTGTAGACTCTGAGGCCGTTCAGAACAGGTGTGTGTATATGTACGGAGATCATGTGACACATCATGTGACACTTAGATTGCACACAGGTGGATTTTATTTAACTAATTATGTGACTTCTGAAGGTAATTGGTTGCACCAGATCTTATTTAGGGGCTTCATAGCAAAGGGGGTGAATACATATGCACGCACCAGTTTTTCGATTTTTTATTTTTTAGAATGTTTTGAAACAAGTCGTTTTTTTCATTTCACTTCACCAATTTGGACTATTTTGTTTATGTACATTACTTGAAATCCAAATAAAAATCCATTCTGGTTGTAATGCCACAAAATAGGAAAAACACTAAAGGAATACTTTTGCAAGGCACTGTATATGCAGTTGATACAGTCTTATACTCAGTTGGCCCCTCCCCAGATGTTGTGTTTAAATGCTATACAACAAAGCTTTCTTAGTGTCCAACAAGCTTTATCTACCCTTAACCTTGTTCTGAACACCTCCAAAACAAAGGTCATGTGGTTTGGTAAGAAGAATGCCCCTCTACCCACAGGTGTTATTACTACCTCTGAGGGTTTAGAGCTTGAGGTAGTCACCTCATACAAGTACTTGGGAGTATGGCTAGACAGTACACCGTCCTTCTCTCAGCACATGTCAAAGCTGCAGGCTAAAGTTAAATCTAGACTTGGTTTCCTCTATCGTAATCACTCCTCTTTCACCCCAGCTGCCAAACTAACCCTGATTCAGATGACCATCCTACCCATGCTAGATTACGGAGACATAATTTATAGATCGGCAGGTAAGGGTGCTCTCGAGTGGCTAGATATTCTTTACCATTCGGCCATCAGATTTGCCACCAATGCTCCTTATAGGACATATCACTGCACTCTATACTCCTCTGTAAACTGGTCATCTCTGTATACCTGTCGCAAGACCCACTTATTACTGCTCAGCTAGCGACTGGAACGAGCTACAACAAACACTCAAACTGGACAGTTTTATCTCAATCTCTTCATTCTAAGACTCAATCATGGACACTCTTACTGACAGTTGTGGCTGCTTTGTATGATGTATTGTTGTCTCTACCCTCTTGCCATTTGTGCTGTTGTCTGTGCCCAAGTCAGTTAAGAACAAATTCTTATTTACAATGACGGCCTACCAAAAGGCCTCCTGCGGGGACGGGGCCTGGGATTTTTTATTTTTATATATATATATCCAACAGGATATACATTTGGGTGAGTTTTTTAGAAACGAAACATGACAATTTTAAAAATATGCCACAGGAGTTTTTGAGCGAGAATAGGACGACTTTCGAGTAGTAAGACGTATAAAAGCAACAGATACCATGAATAAGAAGTGGCTAGAAGAATCTTATATGGTGAGCTACCGAGTGGCTAGGACAGGCAAGCCCCATACTATTGAGGAGGACTTAATTATTCCTGCTGCCGCGGATATGGCTGGGACAATGCTGGGGGAAACGGACAAAAAAACTATACAGACAATTTCTTCATCAAACAACGTTGTTTCATGACACATCAGTAACATGGCAGGAGATGTTTTGAAACAATGACTGTTTTGCATACAAGCCAGTGAATTCTATACGTTACAGCTGGATGAGTCAACAGACGTGGCGGGCCTGGCACAGCTCCTGGTACAGTGCCTTGCGAAAGTATTCGGCCCCCTTGAACTTTGCAACCTTTTGCCACATTTCAGGCTTCAAACATAAATATATAAAACTGTATTTTTTTGTGAAGAATCAACAACAAGTGGGACACAATCATGAAGTGGAACGACATTTATTGGATATTTCAAACTTTTTTAACAAATCAAAAACCGAAAAATTGGGCGTGCAAAATTATTCAGCCCCCTTAAGTTAATACTTTGTAGCGCCACCTTTTGCTGCAATTACAGCTGTAAGTCGCTTGGGGAATGTCTCTATCAGTTTTTCACATCGAGAGACTGAAATTTTTTCCCATTCCTCCTTGCAAAACAGCTCGAGCTCAGTGAGGTTGGATGGAGAGCATTTGTGAACAGCAGTTTTCAGTTCTTTCCACAGATTCTCGATTGGATTCAGGTCTGGACTTTGACTTGGCCATTCTAACACCTGGATATGTTTATTTTTGAACCATTCCATTGTAGATTTTGCTTTATGTTTTGGATCATTGTCTTGTTGGAAGACAAATCTCCGTCCCAGTCTCAGGTCTTTTGCAGACTCCATCAGGTTTTCTTCCAGAATGGTCCTGTATTTGGCTCCATCCATCTTCCCATCAATTTTAACCATCTTCCCTGTCCCTGCTGAAGAAAAGCAGGCCCAAACCATGATGCTGCCACCACCATGTTTGACAGTGGGGATGGTGTGTTCAGCTGTGTTGCTTTTACGCCAAACATAACGTTTTGCATTATTGCCAAAAAGTTCCATTTTGGTTTCATCTGACCAGAGCACCTTCTTCCACATGTTTGGTGTGTCTCCCAGGTGGCTTGTGGCAAACTTTAAACAACACTTTTTATGGATATCTTTAAGAAATGGCTCTTCTTGCCACTCTTCCATAAAGGCCAGATTTGTGCAATATACGACTGATTGTTGTCCTATGGACAGAGTCTCCCACCTCAGCTGTAGATCTCTGCAGTTCATCCAGAGTGATCATGGGCCTCTTGGCTGCATCTCTGATCAGTCTTCTCCTTGTATGAGCTGAAAGTTTAGAGGGACGGCCAGGTCTTGGTAGATTTGCAGTGGTCTGATACTCCTTCCATTTCAATATTATCGCTTGCACAGTGCTCCTTGGGATGTTTAAAGCTTGGGAAATCTTTTTGTATCCAAATCCGGCTTTAAACTTCTTCACAACAGTATCTCGGACCTGCCTGGTGTGTTCCTTTTTCTTCATGATGCTCTCTGCGCTTTTAACGGACCTCTGAGACTATCACAGTGCAGGTGCATTTATACGGAGACTTGATTACACACAGGTGGATTGTATTTATCATCATTAATCATTTAGGTCAACATTGGATCATTCAGAGATCCTCACTGAACTTCTGGAGAGAGTTTGCTGCACTGAAAGTAAAGGGGCTGAATAATTTTACACGCCCAATTTTTCAGTTTTTGATTTGTTAAAAAAGTTTGAAATATCCAATAAATGTCGTTCCACTTCATGATTGTGTCCCACTTGTTGTTGATTCTTCACAAAAAAATACAGTTTTATATCTTCATGTTTGAAGCCTGAAATGTGGCGAAAGGTCGCAAAGTTCAAGGGGGCCGAATACTTTCGCAAGGCACTGTATATGTCTGTTATGTTTATGGGGGACAATTAAGGAAGACATCCTCTTCTGCAAACCACTGGAAACCTGGACAACATGAAAGGATATTTTTAAAGTACTGGACAGCTTTGTGACATCAAATGGACTTTGGTGGTCAAGATGTGTTGGCATCTGTACTGATGGCACAAAAGCCATGACAGGAAGACATAGTGGAGTGGTAACGCATGTGCAAGCAGTTGCTCCCGACGCCACTTGGGTACACTGCAGCATCCACCGAGAGGCTCTTGCTTCCTAAGGAATGCCTGACAGCTTGAAAGATGTTTTGGCCACTACAGTGAAAATGGTTGACTTTGTTAAAGCAAGGCCCCTGAACTCTCCTGTATTTTCTGCACTATGCAATGATACGGGCAGCGTTCATGTAACGCTTTTACAACATACAGAAGTGCGCTGGTTATCAAGGTGCAAAGTATTGACACGTTTTTTAAATTGATAGATGAGCTTAACGTTTCCTTTAATGACCATTATTTTCACTTGTCTGACTGCTTGCATGATGACGAGTTTCTCACACGATTGGCCAATCTGGGTGATGTTTTTCACTTGTCTGACTGCTTGCATGATGACGAGTTTCTCACACGACTGGCCAATCTGGGTGATGTTTTTTCTCACCTGAATGATCTGAATCTAGGATTACAGGGACTCTCTGCAACTATATTCAATGTGCGGGACAACATTGAGGCTATGATTAAGAACTTGGAGCTCTTCTCTGTCTGCATTAACAAGGACAACACACAGGTCTTTCCATCATTGTATGATGTTTTTATGTGAAAATGAACTCAAGTTTACGGACAATGTCAAATGTGATATAGCGAAGCACTTGAGTGACTTGGGTGCACAATTACGCAGGTACTTTCCCGAAACGGATGACACAAACAACCCTATTCATTATCCCTTTCATGCCCTGCCTCCAGTCCACTTACCGATATCTGAACAAGAGAGCCTCATCAAAATTGCAACAAGCGGTTCTGTGAAAATGTTATTTAAATCAGAAGCCACTGCCAGATTTCTGGATAGGGCTGTGCTCAGAGTTTCTTGCGTCTACAAATTGTGCTGTTAAGACACTGATGCCCTTTGCAACCACGTACCAATGTGAAAGTGGATTTTCTGCCCTCACTAGTATGAAAACTAAATAAGGGCACAGACTGTGTGTGGAAAATGATTTAAGACTGAGACTCTCTCTGATACAACCTAAAATTGCAGAGTTATGTGCATCCTTTCAAACACACCCTTCTCATTGATCTGTGGTGAGTTATTCACCATTTTTGAAGAACAAATAAGGTTTTATTTGAAAGATGGATAAATAAAGAGTAAAATGATTGATTATTATTATTATATTATTTGTGCCCTGGTTCTATAAGAGCTCTTTGTCACTTCTCACGAGCCGGGTTGTGACAAAAACTCAAACTCATTCTTATGTTTAATAAATGTATTGTATAGTGTGTGTGGCAGGCTTACAATGATGGCAAAAAGCAACATTTGAGAGTGAGCTGACCCTGGTGCTAGAGGGGGTACAGGTGACCCTGATGCTAGAGGGGGTACAGCTGACCCTGGTGCTAGAGGGGGTACAGGTGACCCTGGTGCTAGAGGGGGTACAGCTGACCCTGGTGCTAGAAGGGGTACAGCTGACCCTGGTGCTAGAGGGGGTACAGCTGATCCTGGTGCTAGAGGGGGTACGCAGCTGGAGGTTGAATGTTTGAAGTGGTACGGGACTATAAAAGTTTGTGAACCACTGATCTAAGTGAATCACGGGAAAACACAGTTGGCTTGAGTTATTCAGACAGTGCAGAGTAACACTCTGACTCTGCCTGATTAGATATTCTCGCTAGTTAGTTTTCCCTGGAGAACCACTTGATAGAGGACTGGAAAATATTCTTCCCATAACAACACATCAAGCTGAGCTGAGCATATACTGTTTTCCGTTTGTGTGTGTGTGTGAGAGTTATTCAGTCTTGTATCCGAGATAAAGCTAACACTCTCTGTCTGACCATGAGAGCCCTGTCTTGGTTGTGTCTGGAAGAGAAAGGCAGTCACTCACCTCGACCTGAGAACTCACTCTGCAGTACAGTACTGTTTCAAAACATAAGAGACAAGGTCAGAACAGGCTTGATAAACAAACTTTGCATACTACAGCACTTCCTCCTCTATGGACACAGATACAAAGACAGATACTGGGACAGATATACTAGGACAGAGATACTAAGAACAGAGATACTAAGAACAGAGACACTAAGAACAGAGATACTAAGAACAGAGACACTAAGAACAGAGATACTAAGAACAGAGACACTGAGAACAGAGATACTAAGAACAGATATACTGAGATATACTGAGAACAGAGATACTAGGACAGAGATACTAGGACAGAGATACTAAGAACAGATATACTGAGAACAGAGATACTAAGAACAGAGACACTAAGAACAGAGATAATAAGAACAGAGATACTGAGAACAGAGACACTAAGAACAGAGATACTGAGAACAGAGACACTAAGAACAGAGATACTAAGAACAGAGACACTAAGAACAGAGACACTAAGAACAGAGATACTAAGAACAGAGACACTAAGAACAGAGATACTAAGAACAGAGACACTAAGAACAGAGATACTAAGAACAGAGACACTAAGAACAGAGACACTAAGAACAGAGATACTAAGAACAGATATACTGAGATATACTGAGAACAGAGATACTAGGACAGAGATACTAAGGACACAGATACTGAGGACATAGACACCCGGACAGATATACTAGGACAGAGATACTAGGACAGAGACACCAGGACAGAGATACTAGGATACTAGGACAGAGATACTAGGACAGAGATACTAGGACAGAGATACTAGGACATAGACAGCAGGACAGAGATACTAGGACAGAGATACTGATAACAGAGATACTCGGACAGATATACTAGGACAGAGATACTAGGACACAGATACTAGGACAGAGACACTAAGACACAGATACTAGGACAGAGATACTCAGGACAGAGATACTGAGAACAGAGATACTAGGACAGATATACTGATAACAGAGATACTGGGAACGGAGATACCAGGAGAGAGATAATGAGAACAGAGATATTAAGAACAGAGATACTAAGAACAGAGATACTAAGAACAGAGACACTAGGACAGTGACACTAGGACAGAGACACTAGGACACAGATACTAAGACACAGATATGAAGACAGAGATACTAAGACAAAGGTACTAAGACACAGATACTAGGACAGAGATACTAGGACATATATACTAGGACAGAGATACTGAGGACATAGACACCAGTACAGATATACTAGGACAGATATACTAGGACAGACTGAGGACATAGACACCAGGACATATATACCAGGACAGAGATACTAGGACAGAGATACTAGGACAGAGATACTAGGACAGAGATACTAGGACAGATATACTAGGACAGAGATACTAGGACATATATACTAGGACATAGACAGCAGGACAGATATACTAGGACAGAGATACTGAGGACATAGACACCAGGACAGATATACTAGGACAGAGATACTAGGACAGAGATACTAAGGATAGAGATACTTGAACAGATATACTAGGACAGAGACACCAGGACAGATATACTAGGACATATATACTGAGAACATAGATAATAGGACAGAGATACTAGGACAGAGATATTAAGAACATAGATACTGAGAACAGATATACTGAGAACAGAGATAATAGGACAGAGATACTAGGACAGAGATACTAGGACAGACTGAGGACATAGACACCAGGACAGATATACTTGGACAGAGATACTAGGACAGATATACTAAGGACAGAGATACTAGGACAGATATACTAGGACAGATATACTAGGACACAGATACAAAGACAGAGATACTAGGACAGATATACTAGGATAGAGATACTAAGGACAGAGATACTAAGAACAGAGATACTACGAACAGAGACACTGAGAACAGAGATACTAGGACAGAGACACTAGGACAGAGATACTAGGACAGATATACTAGGACAGATATACTAGGACAGAGATACTAGGACAGAGATACTAGGACAGATATACTAGGACAGAGATACTAGGACAGAGATACTAGGACAGAGATACTGAGGACATAGACACCAGGACAGATATACTAGGACAGAGATACTAGGACAGAGATACTAGGACAGAGATACTAGGACAGATATACTAGGACAGAGATACTGAGGACATAGACACCAGGACAGATATACTAGGACAGAGATACTAGGACAGAGACACCAGGACAGAGATACTAGGACAGGGATACTAGGACAGAGATACTAGGACAGAGATACTGAGGACATAGACACCAGGACAGATATACTAGGACAGAGATACTAGGACAGAGACACCAGGACAGAGATACTAAGGATAGAGATACTTGGACAGATATACTAGGACAGAGACACCAGGACAGATATACTAGGACAGATATACTAGGACAGATATACTGGGACAGATATACTAGGACAGAGATACTAAGGACAGAGATACTAGGACAGATATACTAGGACAGATATACTAGGACAGAGACACCAGGACAGATATACTAGGACAGACTGAGGACATAGACACCAGGACAGATAAATTAGGCCAGAGATGCTAGGACAGAGATACTAGGACAGAGATACTAGGACAGAGATACTAGGACAGATATACTAGGACAGAGATACTAGGACATAGATACTGAGGACATAGACACCAGGACAGATATACTAGGACAGAGATACTAGGACAGATATACTAGGACAGAGATACTGAGGACATAGACACCAGGACAGATATACTAGGACAGAGATACTAGGACAGAGATACTAAGGATAGAGATACTTGAACAGATATACTAGGACAGAGACACCAGGACAGATATACTAGGACAGATATACTAGGAAAGACATACTGGGACAGATATACTAGGACAGATATACTAGGACAGATATACTAAGACAGAGATACTAAGGACAGAGATACTAGGACAGATATACTAGGACAGAGACACCAGGACAGATACACTAGGACAGATATACTAGGACAGATATACTGAGACAGATATACTAGGACAGATATACTAGGACAGATATACTGAGACAGATATACTAGGACAGATATACTAGGACAGATATACTAGGATACTGAGGACATAGACACATAAACACCAAACACATAACACCAAATAAACTGTTGTTGCTGCTTTCATCATCATTTGTGTTTTTGCTTTGCTCACTTGTAGCTATGATTGGGTCTGAATGCTTGAATATATATTTTTATTCAGAAATAATGAATATTATACAATGAGTTCAAGGCCTTAATCAGGCATCATTGAGCAGGCATCGGGGCCCAGTCTCCTTCCTACCAGGTCTGGTCCTGGTCCTGGGGCCAAAGCCAGCTGTCATATGGAATCACAATCCATGCTATTAATTAGTGTGTGTGTGTGTGTGTGTGTGTGTGTGTGCGTGTGTGCGTGTGTGCGTGTGCGCGTGTGCGTGTGTGCGTGTGTGTGTGTGTGTGTGTGTGTGTATACCAGGCCGGCTGCCTGGTTTTGCTCTGTGCTAGAGTGGGGTCAGCAGCTGCTGCTAGAGACTTGAGGGCCACAAATCATCTCACTCACACTCCATGAATGGGCTGTGTGTAGGGTAGGACTGCAGGCAGAGTAGAGCAGAGCCTGCGTACTCCAGTATTATCTTCCCAGCAGGAGATCCAGTCATTTCTCCACTACCATCTGAATATCTGGGCTCCAGTCATTTCTCCACTACCATCTGAATATCTGGGCTCCAGTCATTTCTCCACTACCATCTGAGTATCTGGGCTCCAGTCATTTCTCCACTACCATCTGAGAATCTGGGCTCCAGTAATTTCTCCACTACCATCTGAATATCTGGGCTCCAGTCATTTCTCCACTACCATCTGAGTATCTGGGCTCCAGTCATTTCTCCACTACCATCTGAATATCTGGGCTCCAGTCATTTCTCCACTACCATCTGAATATCTGGGCTCCAGTCATTTCTCCACTACCATCTGAGTATCTGGGCTCCGGTCATTTCTCCACTACCATCTGAGTATCTGGGCTCCAGTAATTTCTCCACTACCATCTGAGTATCTGGGATCCAGTCATTTCTCCACTACCATCTGAATATCTGGGCTCCAGTCATTTCTCCACTACCATCTGAGTATCTGGGCTCCAGTAATTTCTCCACTACCATCTGAATATCTGGGCTCCAGTCATCTCTCCACTACCATCTGAATATCTGGGCTCCAGTCATTTCTCCACTACCATCTGAGTATCTGGGCTCCAGTCATTTCTCCACTACCATCTGAATATCTGGGCTCCAGTCATCTCTCCACTATCATCTGAGTATCTGGGCTCCAGTCACCTCTCCACTACCATCTGAGTATCTGGGCTCCAGTCATTTCTCCACTACCAACTGAGTATCTGGGCTCCAGTCATCTCTCCACTACCATCTGAATATCTGGGCTCCAGTCATTTCTCCACTACCAACTGAATATCTGGGCTCCAGTCATTTCTCCACTACCAACTGAGTATCTGGGCTCCAGTCATTTCTCCACTACCAACTGAGTATCTGGGCTCCAGTCATTTCTCCACTACCATCTGAGTATCTGGGCTCCAGTCATCTCTCCACTACATACACATTAATATGAAGGTGAGGATGAAGATAGCATGGCTATGATGATGATGATGAACATCATCCTGTATACAGCCTGTCTACTCTAACACAACAACGTGACCACAGCAAGCAGGTCATAAAAACGGAATGCATAAGGCAGAGGGTTCCGTTTTCATCTCCTGCTGTTGACTCCAATAAGTCAGTTGCTAATGTCTCGGTGTGAAGCGTCTGTGTGGTAATATCTGCAGTCTGACTGTGAGCGTGAGTGGTGGCAAGGTTAGGTGGGTTTATCCTCAGCATGGCAGAGGAAATGAAGGTTGATGGTGCCAACCCAGCAGCTCACAGCCCAGCAGCTAGTCTAGAGACTATAGGACAGCTAGTCTAGAGACTATAGGACAGCTAGTCTTTCGTAGCCAAAACAGCAGCTCAGAGAAACTAGCTAAGAGAAGGCAGCAAGTCTTTGCTGCAGCTCTCCTTAAAAATGGAATGCTGTGGTTTCTACACAAACCAACATCTAGCTACTGTTCTGTACAGTGGCAACAGTACATCATCACATTGTCAGACATCCACAGCAGTAGCACCTAAGAGAAATCATGACAAGATACAGTATATCTATTCGACTCATAGGCCTACTCTTGCTGCATCCATTTAGCAAAACCTGTTTTTGAAAATCTTGATGGATGGCAGTTGAAGTGACAATCATAGGGTACCTGTCCCAGTACACCATATAAAGGAGACAACTTGTCTCAGTATACCAGATAAAGGAGGCAACCTGTCCCAGTATACCAGATAAAGGAGACAACTTGTCTCAGTATACCAGTAACAGGAGACAACCTTTCCCAGTACACCAGTAAAAGGAGAAAACAAGTCCTGGTATACAAGTAAACAGAGACAACCTGTCCCAGTATACCAGTAAAAGGAGACAACCTTTCCCAGTACACCAGTAAAAGGAGAAAACAAGTCCTGGTATACAAGTAAACAGAGACAACCTTTCCCAGTACACCAGTAAATGGAGAAAACAAGTCCTGGTATACAAGTAAACAGAGACAACCTTTCCCAGTATACCAGTAAAAGGAGACAACCTTTCCCAGTACACCAGTAAAAGGAGAAAACAAGTCCTGGTATACAAGTAAACAGAGACAACCTGTCCCAGTATACCAGATAAAGGAGACAACTTGTCCCAGTATACCAGTAAAAGGAGACAACCTTTCCCAGTACACCAGTAAAAGGAGAAAACAAGTCCTGGTATACAAGTAAACAGAGACAACCTGTCCCAGTACACCAGTAAAAGGAGACAACCTTTCCCAGTACACCAGTAAAAGGAGAAAACAAGTCCTGGTATACAAGTAAACAGAGACAACCTGTCCCAGTATACCAGATAAAGGAGACAACTTCTCTCAGTATACCAGTAACAGGAGACAACCTGTCCCAGTACACCAGTAAAATGAGACAACCTTTCCCAGTACACCAGTAAAAGGAGAAAACAAGTCCTGGTATACAAGTAAACAGAGACAACCTGTCCCAGTATACCAGATAAAGGAGACAACTTGTCTCAGTATACCAGTAACAGGAGACAACCTGTCCCAGTACACCAGTAAAAGGAGAAAACAAGTCCTGGTATACCAGTAAAAAGAGAAAACAAGTCCTGGTATACAAGTAAACAGAGACAACCTGTCCCAGTACACCAGTAAAAGGAGACAACCTTTCCCAGTATACCAGTAAAAAGAGAAAACAAGTCCTGGTATACAAGTAAACAGAGACAACCTGTCCCAGTATACCAGTAAATGGAGACAACCTGTCCCAGTATACCAGTAAATGGAGACAACCTATCCCAGTATACCAGTAAGAGAGAGACAGCTTGTCCAAGTAAAAGGAGACAACCTTTCCCAGTGTACCAGTAAAATGAGTCAACCTGTCCCAGTGTACCAGTAAAAGGAGACAACCTGTCCCAGTAACAGGAGACAACCTGTCCCAGTATACCAGTAAAAGGAGACAACCTGTCCCAGTATACCAGTAAAAGGGGGCAACCTGTCCCAGTATACCAGTAAAAGGAGACAACCTGTCCCAGTATACCAGTAAAAGGGGGCAACCTGTCCCAGTATACCAGTAACAGGAGACAACATGTCCCAGTGTACCAGTAACAGGAGACAACCTGTCCCAGTATACCAGTAACAGGAGACAACCTGTCCCAGTGTACCAGTAACAGGAGACAACCTGTCCCAGTATACCAGTAAAAGGGGGCAACCTGTCCCAGTATACCAGTAAAAGGGGGCAACCTGTCCCAGTATACCAGTAAAAGGAGACAACATGTCCCAGTATACCAGTAAAAGGAGACAACCTGTCCCAGTATGCCAGTAAAAGGGGGCAACCTGTCCCAGTATACCAGTAAAAGGAGGCAACCTGTCCCAGTATACCAGTAAAAGGGGGCAACCTGTCCCAGTATACCAGTAAAAGGAGAGTTCCTAATCAGGACAAGTGGTTTTGTCTGTGTGACTCATGGGTGCACGTGTTTCTGTGTGTGTGGAGTTTAGAGACTAGTTATGGTTCATGTCCCCTACAGTACCACCATCATACAGACAGTCTGTCATCACTCTCATAGTGGAGAGACTAGTTATGGTTCATGTCCCCTACAGTACCACCATCATACAGACAGTCTGTCATCACTCTCATAGTGGAGAGACTAGTTATGGTTCATGTCCCCTACAGTACCATCATCATACAGACAGTCTGTCATCACTCTCATAGTGGAGAGACTAGTTATGGTTCATGTCCCCTACAGTACCACCATCATACAGACAGTCTGTCATCACTCTCATAGTGGAGAGACTAGTTATGGTTCATGTCCCCTACAGTACCATCATCATACAGACAGTCTGTCATCACTCTCATAGTGGAGAGACTAGTTATGGTTCATGTCCCCTACAGTACCATCATCATACAGACAGTCTGTCATCACTCTCATAGTGGAGAGACTAGTTATGGTTCATGTCCCCTACAGTACCATCATCATACAGACAGTGGCAGAGACATTACAGTGGGATGATGAGAGAGCGTAGCCCACTAGGGCCGAGAGGAGGGGAGGAAGTCGACTCAATAAGATGGATATATGTCTAGGCTGGGGACGGGAAATCACGGTTCACCCCCATGGCTGGTTGGCTGGCCGGCTGGCTGGTTGAGGCAGCGTCTCAGCGCCTCTCACAGAATGCATGCCGACACACGCACCCATTAAACACACACACACACACACACACACACACACACACACACACACACACACACACACACACACACACACACACACACACACACACACAGGGCCTGATTGCAGCCGTTTGTTAAGGTTTATTTTGGTGGCTGCCCTCCTGCTAGTTATTTAGTATTTTGGTGCTCCTTTGCTTAATGAGGACTGGCACTTGGCTGTTCTCCCTCTCTCTCTCTCTCTCTCTCTCTCTCTCTCTCTCTCTCTCTCTCTTCTCCCTCCTCCCTTCTTCACCCTGCGCCACTTCTCTCTTTCTCCCTCCTTTACCTCCTCCTCCGCATTAATAACAGCACAGCTGCCCACAATCTCCCTGCTCTCCCTCTCTCCCCTCCTCCATCCACCCAGTTTCCCTCTACCTCCATCCTCTATCCTCTCCCCTCTCCCTTCATCCTCTACTCTCTCCCCTAGCTGCGTAACCTCTGCACTGCAGCATAGTCAAGCTGGACGTGGCTGGACGTGCTCTGAGAGACTACTGAACCACCTCTGTAGCTTGGCCTTGCTCTGCCAGGCCTAAAGATGCTTGAGACCAGCATTATAACCTCAACACATGCATACTGTACCCACCCCAACCCCTTCTCACTACCTCCCTGAAGGGATGGAGGGAGAGGGGAGAGGTTGGAGGGAGAGGAGAGGGGATGGGATGAAGGGAGAGGGAGAGGGGATGGAGGGAGGGAGGGAGAGGAGAGGAGAGGAGAGGAGAGGAGAGGAGAGGAGAGGAGAGGAGAGGATGGAGGGAGGGAGGGAGAGGGGATGGAGGGAGGGAGGGAGGGAGAGGAGAGGATGGAGGGAGAGGGGATGGAGGGAGAGGAGAGGATGGAGGGAGAGGGGATAGAGGGAGAGGGAGAGGGGATGGAGGGAAAGGGAGAGGAGAGGGGAGAGGATGGAGGGATAAGGGAGAAGAGGGGAGAGGGGATGGATGGAGAGGTCGAGAAGATGGAGGGAGAGGGGATAGACGTAGAGGGGATGGAGGGAGAGGGGATGGAGGTAGAGGGGATGGAGGGAGAGGGGATGGAGGGAGAGGGGAGAGGATGGAGGGAGAGGGGATGGAGGGAGAGGGGATGGACTTAGAGGGGATGGAGGGAGAGGGGATGGAGGTTGAGGTGAGAGGATGGAGGGAGAGGGGTTGGAGGGAGAGGGGAGAGGGAGACTGGGTGGATGGAGGAATTGAGAGAGGGAGAACAGCCAAGTGCCAGTCCTCATTAAGTAAAGGAGCACCAAAATACTAAATAACTAGCAGGAGGGCAGCCACCAAAATAAACCTGAGCAATTAACAAACGGCTGCAATCAGGCCCTGTGTGTGTGTGTGTGTGTGTGTGTGTGTGTGTGTGTGTGTG
Source organism: Oncorhynchus clarkii lewisi (assembly GCF_045791955.1). Classification (NCBI taxonomy): domain Eukaryota; kingdom Metazoa; phylum Chordata; class Actinopteri; order Salmoniformes; family Salmonidae; genus Oncorhynchus; species Oncorhynchus clarkii. The sequence continues at coordinate 68,059,324 of NC_092155.1, forward strand.
TGTGTGTGTGTGTGTGTGTGTGTGTGTGTGTGTGTGTGTGTGTGTGTGTGTGTGTGTGTGTGTGTGTGTGTGTGTGTGTGTGTGTGTGTGTGTGTGGTCATAAACCTGGGTACTAAGAGGGCTAGCTCCGTGTGTTCCAGAGGTCTTAGGTTCTCTGAGGACAGGCAGCTTACCAATGAGCTTTTACACAAAAGATACATCCAACTAAAGCACGGTCTATTTAGTGATACAATGTATAGTACTATTCGGTAAGAGTACAGTAGCATACATTACAGTTCAGCCTGCCTGTTAAGGAGTCTCCAGTCTTTCAGAGGTGTCGACTTTGTGACTCAGGCCAGTGCTTTCAGGATGTCTCCCTATGTCTGTCTGTCCTTCCATCTATCTGAGAGTGGCCCCTGCCCAGACCCACTGGCTGATGGGAAGAGTGTCCATTTCCGCCGAGTGTGTAAAGTGTAATCTGTAATCTAGGGGCCAGAGCTGGAGAGTGTCGTGTCTTTGGCTATGCCGGATTAAGTGATATGACATGCTATTCTATAAAATCATTTCTCCGTAATTAATATTACCTGATTGAGCTAATCATGTAAATGTAATTAACTAGAGTCGGGGCACCATGAAATAATATTTATAGAGCTGTTATCTTCCGAATAAACTCTGAAAGACCTAGTAATATTTTACATCAATAGCAGTCAATATTAGTCGTCACCTTAATTCAGTCTCATCTGAAAATTGTAAATTCTTGGTTATCTTCACGAACCCTGGCTAACAAGTTGAATCAGCAATACAAAATTGGGTTTAATTATTTATTTACTAAATACCTAACTAATCACACAGAATTACATATACAAAGAATGAATTATACCTTGATTACAAATTACGTCATAAAGGAAAACGTCACTAGCGGGCGGAACAGATATGACAGCTGGTTACACAAAAGAAAAGGGCTGGGTTTGAGTGAAAGAGCGGGAAGACTGAGGAACAAAGGGAGAAGCTGTGCTATCGTAAATACAGTATCTTATGCATTCTAAATTACCGCCCATTTGGAAAAGGAAAAAGCAATAAATATTTACTCTGAGCTGCGCTTCGGTAGGTTGGTGGTAGATGGAAGGCCGTGTTGCCAAACCAAGTCCTTTGTCCTTTGAAGAATGTTTCTGGGGGTCAATTGAATACGTTGTAGTAACGTCGTTGTGTGATAGACGGGATACTCTGTCTGTTCCTTCCTAACCCTCGTTTGCAGCAGCTGTTGCTAACTCAACAGCTAGGAGGTATCACTTCTGTAATGAATAAGTGTTCAAAGTTCATACCATTCGCAACTAAAGCTCACGCTGATGTTGGCTTCATTCTGTAGTTATTATCTGAACCATTCTGACATCGGACAGTCATCCTCGGAATAGGAGGTTATATTGTCGTCAAGGCTTTATATAGGAAGGGAGAGGAGGGCGTGTTTGAAAAGTTTTATAACCCATGTCCCTTCACAGGGGCGGGCCACTGATTGAGCAGAGCAATAACCTTATGAAAACCCAGATCTCTCATTTGGAAGCTAAAATTACATTTAATCTCTTCACCAATAATTTTATATTCAAACATTTAAATTGAACAACAATTCCATGTGAATCCGATAACTACAATGTGCAGACTTTCCACTGTAGAGTTTATGTCAACCTATCATTGATGAGAATGTCTCAGATGACAACCGAACTGACATCATATTCATTAAGTACCACCGCATATGTTCAATTGGTCGGATTACCAGAATATAGTCAATTTCCCCCCACCTTCTGATGTTCCCAGAATCTCTATGATTACCAAGGGGTTTTCAAATTTCACATCAGTAGGGTAGAGAGAGGAAAAGGGAAGAGGTATTTATGACTTTCATAAACCTACCCCCAGGCCAACGTCATGACAAGAGGTAGAGGAGAGGCTGAGAGCGAGAGAGAGAGAGAAAGAGAAAGAGAAAGAGAAGTAGATAGAGAGAAGTAGAGAGGTGAGAGAAAACAGAGGCAGAGAGAGGGAGAAAACAGAGAGAGAAAACAGAGAGATAGTAGAGAGAGAGCAGACAGAGAGAGAGCAGAGAGAGAGAGCAGACAGAAAGAGAGCGAGAGCAAACAGAGAGAGAGCAGAGAGAGAGAGCAGAGAGAGAGAGCAGAAAGAGAGAGAGAGAGCAGAAAGAGAGAGAGAGAGCAGACAGAGAGAGAGAGAGCAGACAGAGAGAGAGAGCAGACAGAGAGAGAGCAGAGAGAGAGAGCAGACAGAGAGAGAGCAGACAGAGAGAGAGAGCAGACAGAGAGAGAGCAGAGAGAGAGAGCAGAAAGAGAGAGAGAGCAGAGAGAGAGAGAGCTGACCGGTTGTGATGACGCAGGCAGACGCAGCCCTGATGATAATTGCATTTATTTTATTTCACCTTTATTTAACCAGGTAGGCCAATTGAGAGCAAGTTCTCATTTACAACTGTGACCTGGCCAAGATAAAGCAAAGCAGTGCGACAAAAACAACAACAGAGAGTTACACATGGGATAAACAGACGTACAGTCAATAACACAATAGAAAAATCTGCATACAGTGTGTGCAAATGAAATAAGGAGGTAAGGCAATAAATAGGCCATTACAATTTAGCAATTAACACTGGAGTGATATAAGTACAGATGAGGATGTGCAAGTAGAAATACTGGTGTGCAAAAGAACAGAAAAACAAAAACAAATATGAGGGATGAGGTAGGTAGTTGGTTGGATGGGCTATTTACAGATGGGCTGTGTACAGCTGCAGCGATCGGTAAGCTGCTCTGACAGCTGATGCTTAAAGTTAGTGAGGGAGATAGATATAAGTCTCCAGCTTCAGTGATTTTTGCAATTCGTTCCAGTCACTGGCAGCAGAGAATTGGAAGGAAAGGCAGCCAAAGCAGATGTCTGCTTTGGGGATAGAAAATTACCTGCTGGAGTGAAGTATACTTGCTGAAATATACCTGCTGGAAGCGCGTGCTACGGGTGGGCGTTGCTATGGTGACCAGTGAGCTGAGATAAGGCAGAGCTTTACCTAGCAAAGACTTATAGATGACCTGGAGCCAGTGGGTTTGGCAACGAATATGTAGCGAGGACCAGCCAACGAGAGCATACAGGTCGCAGTGGTGGGTAGTATATGGGGCTTTGGTGACAAAAGGGGGGATAGACTACATCCAGTTTGCTGAGTAGAGTGTCGGAGGCTATTTTGCAAATGACATCGCCGAAGTCGAGGATTGGTAGGATGGTCAGTTTTACAAGGGTATGTTTGGCAGCATGAGTGAAGGAGGCTTTATTGCGAAATAGGAAGCCGATTCTAGATTTAATTTTGGATTTGAGATGTTTGATGTGAGTCTGGAAGGAGAGTTTACAGTCTAACCAGACACCTAGGTATTTGTAGTTGTCCACATATTCTAAGTCAGAACCGTCCAGAGTAGTGATGCTGGACGGGCGGGCAGGTGTGGGCAGCGATCGGTTGAAGAGCATGCACTATGTTTTACTTGCATTTAAGAGCAGTTGGAGGCCACGGAAGTAGTGTTGTATGGCGTTGAAGCTCGTTTGGAGGTTTGTTAACACAGTGTCCAAAGAAGGGCCAGATGTAACAGAATGGTGTCGTCTGTGTAGAGGTGGATCAGAGAATCACCAGCAGCAAGAGCGACATCATAGAAGTATATACAGAGAAAAGAGTTGATTACCAATCTCATCCCTATTGTCTACTTTGAGCTCTGAGTTGATGGTTCACCTCAGTGAATGGAGGGGATTTTACACATATCAACAATATTAAAAGGAGTTGGACTAAAGCAAGATCCAAAGCATAGGATTGTTTTCTCTCAGCTCACTGATCTCTGTAGGTTATTACTGTACTGTTGTGATCTCTGCGAGGTGATTACTGTATTGTTGTGATCTCTGTAGGTGATTACTGTACTGTTGTGATCTCTGCGATGTGATTACTGCACTGTTGTGATCTCTGTAGGTGATTACTGTACTGTTGTGATCTCTGTAGGTGATTACTGTACTGTTGTGATCTCTGTAGGTGATTACTGTACTGTTGTGATCTCTGTAGGTGATTACTGTACTGGTGTGATAACTGTAGGTGATTACTGTACTGTTGTGATCTCTGTAGGTGATTACTGTACTGGTGTGATCTCTTCGAAGTGATTACTGTACTGTTGTCATCTCTGTAGGCGATTACTGTACTGTTGTGATAACTGTAGGTGATTACTGTACTGTTGTGATCTCTGCGATGTGATTACTGCACTGTTGTGATCTCTGTAGGCGATGACTGTACTGTTGTGATCTATGTCGGTGATTACTGTACTGTTGTGATCTCTGTAGGTAATTACTGTACTGTTGTGATCTCTGTAGGTGATTACTGTACTGTTGTGATCTATGTAGGTGATTACTGTACTGTTGTGATCTATGTAGGTGATTACTGTACTGTTGTGATCTCTGTAGGTGATTACTGTACTGTTGTGATCTCTGTAGGTGATTACTGTACTGTTGTGATCTCTCTAGGTGATTACTGTACTGTTGTGATCTCTCTAGGTGATTACTGTACTGTTGTGATCTCTCTAGGTGATTACTGTACTGTTGTGAGCTCTGTAGGTGATTACTGTACTGTTGTGATCTATGTCAGCGATTACTGTACTGTTGTGATCTCTGTAGGTGATGACAGTGACTGACTGACAGGCCTGAGAGCTTGCGTAAGTGGCTCATCTGGGTGGCATGGTAACAGGCACCGACAGACAGTCATGTGCGATCCCAGAGTAGCAGTCTTCCACCGACGGCCTGGCCTGCTACCCTGAAAATAAAATGTATGTGTTTATGACAGAGTGTGTGTGATTGAAAATGTGTGAGTGTGACTGAAAATGTGTGAGTGTGCATGCATGCCCATGACAACGTATGCACACGCCTGTGTATGTGTGTTGGTACCAGTGAAGCCTAAAGAGCCAGTGGTCCTGTGAGACTGCAGAGAGTTCTGGATGTAGGTGGTCCTGTGAGACTGCAGAGAGTTATGGATGTCAGTGGTCCAGTGAGACTGCAGAGAGTTCTGGATGTCAGTGGTCCTGAGAGACTGCAGAGAGTTATGGATGTCAGTGGTCCTGTGAGACTGCAGAGTGTTCTGGATGTCAGTGGTCCTGTGAGACTGCAGAGAGTTCTGGATGTCAGTGGTCCTGTGAGACTGCAGAGAGTTCTGGATGTCAGTGGTCCTGTGAGACTGCAGAGAGTTCTGGATGTCAGTGGTCCTGTGAGACTGCAGAGAGTTATGGATGTCAGTGGTCCAGTGAGACTGCAGAGAGTTCTGGATGTCAGTGGTCCTGTGAGACTGCAGAGAGTTCTGGATGTCAGTGGTCCTGTGAGACTGCAGAGTGTTCTGGATGTCAGTGGTCCTGTGAGACTGCAGAGAGTTCTGGATGTCAGTGGTCCTGTGAGACTGCAGAGAGTTATGGATGTCAGTGGTCCAGTGAGACTGCAGAGAGTTCTGGATATCAGTGGTCCTGTGAGACTGCAGAGAGTTCTGGATGTCAGTGGTCCTGTGAGACTGCAGAGAGTTCTGGATGTCAGTGGTCCTGTGAGACTGCAGAGAGTTCTGGATGTCAGTGGTCCTGTGAGACTGCAGAGTGTTCTGGATGTCAGTGGTCCTGTGAGACTGCAGAGAGTTCTGGATGTCAGTGGTCCTGTGAGACTGCAGAGTGTTCTGGATGTCAGTGGTCCTGTGAGACTGCAGAGAGTTCTGGATGTCAGTGGTCCTGTGAGACTGCAGAGTGTTCTGGATGTCAGTGGTCCTGTGAGACTGCAGAGAGTTCTGGATGTCAGTGGTCCTGTGAGACTGCAGAGAGTTCTGGATGTCAGTGGTCCTGTGAGACTGCAGAGTGTTCTGGATGTCAGTGGTCCTGTGAGACTGCAGAGAGTTATGGATGTCAGTGGTCCTGTGAGACTGCAGAGTGTTCTGGATGTCAGTGGTCCTGTGAGACTGCAGAGTGTTCTGGATGTCAGTGGTCCTGTGAGACTGCAGAGAGTTCTGGATGTCAGTGGTCCTGTGAGACTGCAGAGAGTTCTAGATGTCAGTGGTCCTGTGAGACTGCAGAGTGTTCTGGATGTCAGTGGTCCTGTGAGACTGCAGAGAGTTCTGGATGTCAGTGGTCCTGTGAGACTGCAGAGAGTTCTGGATGTCAGTGGTCCTGTGAGACTGCAGAGTGTTCTGGATGTCAGTGGTCCTGTGAGACTGCAGAGAGTTCTGGATGTCAGTGGTCCTGTGAGACTGCAGAGAGTTCTGGATGTCAGTGGTCCTGTGAGACTGCAGAGTGTTCTGGATGTCAGTGGTCCTGTGAGACTGCAGAGAGTTCTGGATGTCAGTGGTCCTGTGAGACTGCAGAGAGTTCTGGATGTCAGTGGTCCTGTGAGACTGCAGAGAGTTCTGGATGTCAGTAGTCCTGTGAGACTGCAGAGTGTTCTGGATGTCAGTGGTCCTGTGAGACTGCAGAGTGTTCTGGATGTCAGTGGTCCTGTGAGACTGCAGATAGTTCTGGATGTCAGTGGTCCTGTGAGACTGCAGAGAGTTCTGGATGTCAGTGGTCCTGTGAGACTGCAGAGAGTTCTGGATGTCAGTGGTCCTGTGAGACTGCAGAGAGTTCTGGATGTCAGTGGTCCTGTGAGACTGCAGAGAGTTCTGGATGTCAGTGGTCCTGTGAGACTGCAGAGAGTTCTGGATGTCAGTGGTCCTGTGAGACTGCAGAGAGTTCTGGATGTCAGTGGTCCTGTGAGACTGCAGAGAGTTCTGGATGTCAGTGGTCCTGTGAGACTGCAGAGTGTTCTGGATGTCAGTGGTCCTGTGAGACTGCAGAGAGTTCTGGATGTCAGCGGTCCTGTGAGACTGCAGAGTGTTCTGGATGTCAGTGGTCCTGTGAGACTGCAGAGAGTTCTGGATGTCAGTGGTCCTGTGAGACTGCAGAGAGTTCTGGATGTCAGTGGTCCTGTGAAGAAGTGTGCCCCATTCCAGTCAGCAGCCAAGACTCTTAGCCTGATCAGTTTCTATGGCTCACCTACCAGCTGATAAATTCTCTTCAGGAGAGGACTCTCACACACACACACACACACACACACACACACACACACACACACACACACACACACACACACACACACACACACACACACACACACACACACACACACACACACACACAGTTCTGTAGAGGTTTGCCCTTGTTTTTGTGTATTTCTGTGTGTATGTATTAGGATCCCCATTAGCTGTTGCATGGCAGCAGCTTCTCTTCCTGGGGTTCGAAACGGGATTTAAAAAAATGACATTACAACAAACCGTAAGAACAGCGTACACCAAGACATTATTATTATTACTTTTTTAAACATTTATAATAGAAATTGTACAATACAACAATATTACTGTGTGTGTGTGTGTGTGTGTGTGTGTGTGTGTGTGTGTGTGTGTCCGGCCCAAGGATAGCCGTTTGCTGTATGCCAGTCACAGTACCCAGTATAATGGACTCTGAGCAACTGTTTCAGAATGGGCTAAAGTGACGTAGTCATGGTTTTGGGAAGCGGCCCATTGATTCAGATTCTAATTTGCACAGTGACACAACCTTCAGTAACCAACTTCTGAATACAGATACTGAACTTTCCAAAACTGAGCAGTTGGCTACAATACATGGATGGTCAGAGGTTAGATATAGTCTATTATGGCTGTCTTTCAGAAGTATAACCCAGACGTGCTGTACACTGTGCAATGTTTGGGGTAGAATCTCCTTCCAACAGACACAAAGACCAACACTCTATTAGAAAGGAAGAACAGAGAGATCAATAGACAGAGATAGACAGTTAGCTCCATGAATCAGAGAGTCAGCTCAATCACAGACAGACAGCTCCATCAGTCAGACAGACAGCTAGACACAGACAGTAGGAACAGTGTGTGGGTGTCTTGTTGAAAGCCCAGCAACGTTAACTGAACACCGCAGCATGCTTGATCTCTCTGTGTGTGTGTGTCTGATCTCAGCCTTCATGTGCCAATGCCTTTTACTGTAAACAATGGTGAACCTGCATTAACTAAATGAACCCGCTCAGTGTGCAATCTGTTCCATTAGAGATTGGAGAAAATGTGTGTGTGTGTGTGTGTGTGTGTGCTTGCATGCTTAAAGTACAATTCCACGCTTTATAACCAGTTATGTTGTAGTAGACATGCACTACTGGAAGATATGATACACATTTTGTTTTTGTCATTTTTAAAGCTTCTGCATTGCCCTCGTCTACAGTATACTACAATTCCTAGAGTGCATTTCACCTCACAGGATGCAATGCTCCGCCCAGTCTGCAGACAAAGCTTATGTCATAAATTATGAGTGCATTTCAGATTACTTTTGGGTTGTAATTATACTGAACATAAATGTAAACGCAACAATTTCAACGATTTTACTGAGTTACAGTTCATATAAGGAAATCAGTAAATTTAAATCATATATGGATTTCACATGACTAGTCAAGTGTGTAGCCATGGGTCGGCCTGGGAGGGCATAGGCACACCCAATCAAAATGAGTTTTTAACCCACTGTTCCCCTGTAGGCTGTCATTGTAAATAAGAATTTGTTCTTAACTGACTTGCCTAGTTAAATAAAGGTTACAATTTAAAAATATTTTTTTAAAAGCCAGATGTGGAGGTCCTGGGCTGCCGTGGTTACACGTGGTCTGCAGTTGTGAGGCTGGTTGGACGTCTGCCAAATTCTCTCAAATGACGTTGGAGGCGGTTTATGGTAGAGAACATTCAATTCTCTGGCAACAGGTCTGGTCGACATTCCTGCAGTCAGCATGCTTGTTTGTGACACAACTGCACATTTTAGAGTGGCCATTTATTGTCCCCAGCGCAAGGTGCTCCTCTGTAAGGATCATGCTGTTTAATCAGCTTCTTGATATGCCACACCTGTCAGGTGGGTGGATTATCTTGGCAAAGGAGAAATGCTCACTACAGGGACGTAAACACATTTGTACACAACATTTGAGAGAAATAAAATTGTATTTATGCTCTATGATTACTCAGCTCTATGATCACTTAGCTCTATGATCACCCAGCTCTATGATCACTCAGCTCTGTGTTCAACCAGCTCTGTGTTCATCCAGCTCTGTGTTCACCTAGCTCTACGGTCATCCAGCTCTATGGTCATCCATTGTTTAACTAGCATATTTATCCCGCTCTAGTTCTGCACCAAAACTATGTGTCTGCTGCTGTGTGTCTGCTGCTGCCCTTTGCCTTAGTTAAACTTTCATTTGTCTATCTGGAGAGATGAGAAATCCCAGTCGTTGACTTAGAGAGTTTATCATTCCTCTTCTCTTGACCTGTTATGTGACCTTTGTCCCCTCCCTCCATCTCCCGTTTTCTCTCTCCCTCCTCTCCCTCCCTCCAGACTCATACTCGGCTGCAGGCAGCGAGGGTAGCATCTCCACCTCCGTGGCGTCCCTGCCTCCGACCCTGACGGTTTCCTGTAGCTCCGCCCCCAGCTCCCCAGGCTCGCGACGTTCCGTAAGCACCATGAAGAAGTGGCTGACCAATCCAGTCCGCAAGCTCAGCGCTGGGGCCGTCAACATCTCAGCCAGCTCCAAGGGGGAGCGGCAGGTCAGGAAGTTGGATGGGGGAAGCAAATCCCCTCCTCCTATTCCCCCTTCTAGGCACAGTCATGACCTGGGCCTGGGCCTGGGCCTGGGCCTGGGCCTGGGAGGGCTGGGGCTTGTCAGACTCCTAGGATCAGAGGACCACCTCACCACTATACTACCCATCACACACAAAGAGATGGTGAGTGGAGAGGCATTGCTAAGCACTAGTTTTACCTTTGTAAAGGTAGATAACACTAGGGATACAAACACCTACATTACATACAAATATGTACAGTACCAGTCAAAAGTTTGGACACACCTACTCATTAAAGGGTTTTTCTTTAGAATAATAGTGAAGACATCAAAACTATGTAATAACACATATGGAGTAACCAAAAAAACACAGAGTGAAGGAAAAGCAGCCAACAAGTGCTCAGCTAATGTGGGAACTCCTTCAAGACTGTTGGAAAAGCATTCCAGGTGAAGCTGGTTAAGAGAATGTCAAGAGTGTGCAAAGCTGTCATCAAGGCAAAGGGTGGCTACTTTGAAGAATCTCAAATATAAAATATATTTAGACTTTTTTGGTTACTACATGATTCCATATGTGTTATTTCATAGTTTTCATTTCTTCACTATTAGTCTACAACGTAGAAAATAGTACAAATAAAGAAAAACCCTGGAATGAGTAGGTGGGTCCAAACTACTGACTGGTACTGTACATACAGGTTACATACAGTGAGGACTAGCTACTCTACATTGGGACTATTTGGTCTATGGGTACTGACAGATTTGAAATGGACCTCTTAAGTCAACTCATCAGTATAATGTGTAGAAATCCCATAATATCTGTATCACAAGATAGGCCTATTAACAATAGGCTGATTGAATGAGGAGAGGATGTCGTCAACCTTCTTTTCAAAGTGGTTGACAAAGTCATCCGCAGAGAGGTGGAGGATTAAGGAGGGAGGAGAAGGTAGACAATAGTTTCCTAGGATTAGAGGCAGAAGCTTGAAATCTAGTAATAGAAAGTGGCTTTAGCAGCAGATACAGAGGAAGAGGAGGAAGAGAGAAGGGGTGAAAGGATGATAGGTCCTCTGGAAAATGTGTTGTCCTCCATTTCCGCTCAGCTGCCTCAGCCCTGTTCTGTAAGATTGTAATGAGACTCAGCCATGGAGCAGGAGGGGAGGGGAGGGCCGATCAGGCCGGGAGGAAAGGAGACGGTACGAGTCATAGGATGCAGAAAGGGAAGAGAGTAGGGTTGAAGAGGCAGAATCAGGAGACAGGAGGGAGAAGGATTTAGCAGATGGCAGAGATGATAGGATAGAAGAGGAAAGAGTAGTGGGAGAGAGAGAGCGAAGATTGTGATGACACATGACCATCTGGGTAGGGGCTGAGTGGTTAGGGTTGGAGGACAGGAGACAGAGAAGGAAACAACAAAAAAAGTAGTGATCAGAGACCTGGGGGGGGGGGGGGGGGGGGGGGGGGGGAGTTGGAAAGAAATTAATCGAAGGCAGATGCCTCGAGGTGGAAGTCACCAAGTACGAAGAGCGCTGAGCCATCGTCAGGAAATGATCTTATTACAGTTTTTTTCGATTGCTAAACGACAGTGGGCACAACTGGAGTCACATGTGCAAAACTCTAACTACAGTCTGCACTACCAATAGTCACCTGAGCTAAACAGTTCACATCACCTGCAAAACTCATTCCAAGCAACACAACTCTTAACACATGGCTCAAAACACGCTCAGTGCAGCCAAACACTATGCACAACCCTCACTGAGATAACACACACTGTCACTCAGAACACACTGAGAGTAAAAACACTAGCATCAAACACCAATACAGAAAATACAAACTTTTCATCTTTACAGTTTGAACAATTTCAGTGACTTCATACAAAGTAATATTTTCTTAAAAGAAAAGAGTGACATTCTTTCACATGATTTATTAAATTTTTTAGAACATAACAATTCTTTAAGGTAAATGAAAATTAGCAGTTTGCTTCAATAGTCTGTAGTAATTTACGGAATTACAGTAATGAGAAAAAAAGGGTAGAAACTAAAAGGACATACTGTAATTCGAACAAATAATTGAGGGGCTAATCCTGCCTCTCTCTAGCATCAGGCCACAGGTTTTCTTCAACATCACATCTAGTTTTCTCTTGCCATGCACCTGGGGAAGAACCTTCTGGAGTGCCTTATCCATCCCTGGCAGTCCTCTGGACTCGTGTCCTCACATCCGGCACGCATGGCTTCCAAAAGAGACATTTGGTCATGTGGGTGGTGACCAAACACTTTCCACCTCCAGGCAGAGAAAAACTCCTCTATTGGGTTGAGGAAGGGTGTATATGCAGGCAGGTACAAAACCATAAATTTGTGATGTGCTGCAAACCAATCTGTGACAGCTGCAGAGTGGTGAAAAGCAACGTTATCGCAAACTATGACAAAAACTTGGGGGTTTCTTACTGGCTCCCCCTGTTCTGCTGGCACTAGCTGAGCATAGAGCTGTTCTAGGAAAGCTATAAGCCTTTCTGTGTTGTATGGGCCAATGAGTGGTGTGTTGAGAAGCAAACCATCATTGGCCATTGCAGCACACATGGTGATATTTCCCCCCCTTTGGCCTGGAACCTCCACAGTGGCCCTTTGACTTATAACATTCCTTCCTCTGCGCCGTGTTTTGGCAAGGTTAAATCCAGCTTCATCGATAAATACAAATGAATGTGGTCTTTCCAGTGCTTCCACCTCCATTACTCTCTGAAAAACAGTAAGTGCACAGTTTTACTGTAGAAATGCTAGTGTTTTTTTTTACTGTAAATATTTTGTATAGCTGTGTACGTAACCTCAGACGTCTTACCTGGACATATTGGTATCTTTGCTCTTTTACCCGTTCACTGTTTCTCTCGAACGGTACAGTGTATAACTGTTTCATTGTAACTTGGTGTTTCTTTAGGACTCAAGCAATAGTTGTTGTGCTGACAGAATTAACATTTTCAAATATATCATTATCAGCCAGCACTCTATCTTGAATCTCCCACAGTTTTATTGCATTGTTGACAACAACCATGTCAACAATAGCATTTTCCTGCGCATCTGAAAATATTTTTCCTCTTCCCCCTGTTGGGGGCAGCCTTTGGGTCCTGTTGTAAAAATATATTTTACAGTCAAACTGACTGTAATATATATCTGTGTAAATATTCTATAATTGCAATACAAAATAGATTCCTGTAATGTTTTAATTTACTGTAAGGGTAACTCTGACCTGTTTGCATGATGGAAAATTCGCATTACAGATGCCACTGTGGATCTTTGCAGATTGAGTTGCACCCTCGACCCTGCCTCTCTCAATGAGAGACCATGGTTCACGACATGGTCTATAAGTGTATCCCTTATTTCATCTGAAATAACAGCTCTTTGTCTTCTTTGTCTTCCTCCACGCATCCGCCCTCTCCCTGCCACCCTTCTCCCTCCACGAACCCATCTTCCTTGTTCCATTTCCAAAATGAGTCTTTCTGAGCTCTACCTATATATACTGTAATATGTGTGTGTGTTCACTAACAAGTCTAAAACAAGACACTTGCTTAGCCTTTCAGCTGAAATTGCAATCAGCAGTATTTGAAAGGCACAAGGCTGAAATCTATTCTGTTTTGAATGTGTGGTTCACAGTTTTGACAGCAGTGTGTTAGCATTTGAACAAAGTGCTGTAAATCCACAGTGTTGTGCAGGTTGTGGTAAAAGTCATGGGATAAGTGTGTAGAGTTTTGAAAACTGTGTTCAAGCAATGAAAAACGAACTAGAGTTTGGTCCACATGAACTGCTGCTGTGCAGACTGTAGTTAGAGTTTTGCACATGTGACTCCAGTTGTGTCCACTGTCGTTTAGCAATCGAAAAAAACTGTAAGGTGTCAAGCTCATTGAGGAAATCTCCAAGGCCACTTGGTGGGTGAAAGATGGGAAAAATGAAGCTTAAGCTTAAGTGACAGCATGGAATTCACATGAGAAGATGGACTGGTGAGATAACCTCCAGTTAGGAGAAATGAGTAGACGTGCCTCCACCACCACGTCAAGGGATACGCAGCATAGTGCTCAGATGAACTAGGTGTTCTGGACCGCAGATCGGCAGGAATTCCACATAGGGGTTTTGCGCGCAGGGTACACTAAATTAGAAGGATTGCAACCAAGGAGTGGGGAGCATCTGTAAAGCAAACAGGTATGGAGAGGAGAGAGGAGAGGAGCAAACAGGTATGGATATGGAAAACACACACATAGTTGCCAAAGCTACAAAAGAGCAAAATGAGATCATCTGAAATTAACTAAGCAATATATTCAAGTGAGAGAGTGGTGTGGAGCCTTCCTCTGTTTCTTGGCAGAACAACTCGGCAGAACTGTCTTAGTTTTGGCGACGGTCTTAGTTAAAGAGATTACTATTCCTGAGCAAATATCTACATATAAGATCGAGATCAGCTACCTTTTCTGTGTAAATATCTACCAATAGCTTGCCCAACCGCAGCCCATTGACAGTACAGTACCTCACCAATGAATACCAACACAGTTGACTGCTACATGATTTACCCATAGTTTACCCACATGATGTACACGTGGTGGATAGGCACAGTGTGATTACAGTCGCGATGCTAGTTAGTTATAATAATAACAGCCCTGGAGATGGTGATTCCGCTATCTCACTCCTGGGGATGTTTCTGACAGTCACAGTGTTGCAAGGATTTAATGTGCTGTTGATGTTTATGTTGTTGTGTTATGTTGAGTAATGATGTTCTCCCTCTGCGTGTGTGTGTGTGTGTGTGTGTGTGTGTGTGTGTGTGTGTGTGTGTGTGTGTGTGTGTGTGTGTGTGTGTGTGTGTGTGTGTGTGTGTGTGTGTGTGTGTGTGTGTGTGTGTTGTAGGAGTGCAGGTATAGGTTGGCCAGTCCTGAGGAGCTTTCCTCAGCAACCCTAAACTCTCCCAGCTACTTGTCTGACTCACTACAGGGCTGTATTGCACTTGCCTACACACAGGTGAGTCAAACCACAGACACACATACAGCCCTCGCACACACACACACTCAAACGAACAAACAAATACACACACACACACGAGTCTGTCCCAACACACAGCCCTGTGTAACAGAGGTGGTTCAGTAAACCATGTTTGCATGTTGACAAACCTTGCCTGAAACCTGACAACTGGTGTTAGGCCCATGAGCAAATGCCTAGGTCTAAGAGGCTAAACTAGGTAGATACAGACATACAATCTTATTGACATGGTCACAGATTACACAGTCAACTTATCCAACCATAAAAAACACAATCAATCGAACTGATGAACTGATGAACTGATGAACTGATGAACTGATGAAACACTCTATTGATAATCTATAGAAGGCTTTAGCTGTTGCTGCTCAGTGTATATGGGGACAGGGGAGAGTCTAATGATTTCCTCTGAGGAAAAACAGACCGGTAGGTGACATGGGTACAACACAAGGCTTCGTTTCCATGGCGCCTGAGACAGACCTGGGTATGAAACATCTCAGGGTCCATTCTATCCGGAATCCTTGGGACGTCCCTACCCCCCATTTAAGTTGACTTGTTAAATAGTAAAGGTAGCCTAAAAGTGATTCACCTTTAGGTAAGGGTTGTTGTTATGGTTAAGGTAAGGGTAGAGGTTAAGGTTAGGGTTTAGAGTATGGACGTCCGAAGGATCCCAGATCACCACCACCGCTGCTGGGCTTGGCTGATCAAACATAGTTTCTCGGTCTCAGATACACACGCAGACACACACACCTAGATGAACTCAAGGTCCTCTCAGAGTTCATCAATAGGAGGCAGTTCAGTGGGGAAGGTTTGTCAAGACTTCTTCCCAAACGGCACCCTATCTCCTACATAGTGCACTACTACAGGGAATAGGGTGCCATTTGGGACACAATCAGGGTTCTGTGTGATAGATGCATTAACATACTACAAAGAAAATCCCTACAGATAAAAAGAAAATGGCACTGAGAGGAGAAATGTAATGGAAGATGACTACTGTTCCAGGAAATGAGTCCAAACAATGGCTTTGCTCTTTCATTTACACATCAAACAATTGGAATTGTGTGAACGGCAACAGCAAATGGTATAGATGGCATTTGGAACAGAGAACAGGGTTGTAAGGGGGCCTGGATAGTGAACACTATGACAAAACACATCAGAGAGCCAGCGCTCATTCCTACTGGACTCTTACCAGGGTCAGTGTTGATAAAAGGGTTTGAAACCGAGTGGAACAAGGGAGCAATATCTGAACTTTTCCAATAACAACACAGATTTCCAAATGTTTTGTTACAGTGTGCCCTACTGAACATGACCCAGGGAGGGGGTCATTCCCCCTGCAGTTCATTATAGCAGCCAGTCATAAGGCTCTGATGGCAGGATTACACACAGTCAGAGACAGATGGGAGAGAAGGGAAGGAGATCACTGGTTCAGTCTGTACTGCCAGAAGAGGGAAGAGAGGAAAGAGAGGGAGAGAGGGAGAGAGAAAAATAGGTATTAAAGTATGTAGGTCAGTCATCTCAGGGTCTCTCTCTCCCTCTCTCCTATTCTTCTCCCTCTATCACTGCCATTCTCCATCTCTCTCTTTCTCTCTCTCCTTCCTCCCCTCCTTTGACAGATTTACTGTTTCTCTTTCAGGAAAGGAAGAGAAAAAGTTAAGACTTCTTAGAACACCCCATCTATTTTTCTCTCTCTCACACACACACACACACACACAGACAGACAGACAGACAGACAGACAGACAGACAGACAGACAGACAGACAGACACCACACAGACTGAGAGACACACACACAAACCCTACCTACACCTCAATAAAGCATAAACAACAAGAGCACCATGCTCTCAGCTTTTATTAAAACTATTACAGATTTAAAGTTGGCTTCTGTGTAGAAAAACAAAACAAGCACAATAGAGGAGTGAGGGGGGGGGGGGGGGCGTAGAAAGAGAGCTGTGTGTGTGTGTGTGTATCTTTCCTGTGGGGTTCTACCAGATACAGAGAACATCTGGTTGTGATCCATGTCAAGCAGTCAGGGAGACCTGTCAGCCAGGGTAGAGCTCTGCTGGAGGGCTGGAGGCTTGGAGACCTGTCAGCCAGGGTAGAGCTCTGCTGGAGGCCTGGAGGGCTGGAGGCCTGGAGACCTGTCAGCCAGGGTAGAGCTCTGCTGGAGGGCTGGAGGCCTGGAGACCTGTCAGCCAGGGTAGAGCTCTGCTGGAGGGCTGGATGCTTGGAGACCTGTCAGCCAGGGTAGAGCTCTGCTGGAGGGCTGGAGGCTTGGAGACCTGTCAGCCAGGGTAGAGCTCTGCTGGAGGGCTGGAGGCTTGGAGACCTGTCAGCCAGGGTAAAGCTCTGCTGGAGGGCTGGAGGCCTGGAGACCTGTCAGCCAGGGTAGAGCTCTGCTGGAGGGCTGGAGGCTTGGAGACCTGTCAGCCAGGGTAGAGCTCTGCTGGAGGGCTGGAGGCCTGGAGACCTGTCAGCCAGGGTAGAGCTCTGCTGGAGGCCTGGAGACCTGTCAGCCAGGGTAGAGCTCTGCTGGAGGCCTGGAGACCTGTCAGCTAGGGTAGAGCTCTGCTGGAGATGTTAATGCCATCATACCGTTTCTGTACCATACCGGGGTATACTCTGTTATTATACAGCACACAAACCTATTTTAGGCAACAGGGATCTTGATCCAGGAGGGAACTGAATGTCTCTGCTGTACCCAAGAAAACTGATCTTGACATCTAGACACCTAGCTAGCACGCTAGCAAACCAAATGCGTAGCTGGAGCCCTGAGCTGGATAACATTTATTTGACACATCTTAAATGTCTTATAGTTCTACTTACAGTGCCTTGCGAAAGTATTCGGCCCCCTTGAACTTTGCGACCTTTTGCCACATTTCAGGCTTCAAACATAAAGATATAAAACTGTATTTTTTTGTGAAGAATCAACAACAAGAGGGACACAATCATGAAGTGGAACGACATTTATTGGATATTTCCAACTTTTTTAACAAATCAAAAACTGAAAAATTGGGCGTGCAAAATTATTCAGCCCCTTTACTTTCAGTGCAGCAAACTCTCTCCAGAAGTTCAGTGAGGATCTCTGAATGATCCAATGTTGACCTAAATGACTAATGATGATAAATACAATCCACCTGTGTGTAATCAAGTCTCCGTATAAATGCACCTGCACTGTGATAGTCTCAGAGGTCCGTTAAAAGCGCAGAGAGCATCATGAAGAACAAGGAACACACCAGGCAGGTCCGAGATACTGTTGTGAAGAAGTTTAAAGCCGG
Source organism: Oncorhynchus clarkii lewisi (assembly GCF_045791955.1). Classification (NCBI taxonomy): domain Eukaryota; kingdom Metazoa; phylum Chordata; class Actinopteri; order Salmoniformes; family Salmonidae; genus Oncorhynchus; species Oncorhynchus clarkii. Next base: position 68,077,210 of record NC_092155.1, read on the forward strand.
ATTTGGATACAAAAATATTTCCCAAGCTTTAAACATCCCAAGGAGCACTGTGCAAGCGATAATATTGAAATGGAAGGAGTATCAGACCACTGCAAATCTACCAAGACCTGGCCGTTCCTCTAAACTTTCTGCTCATACAAGGAGAAGACTGATCAGAGATGCAGCCAAGAGGCCCATGATCACTCTGGATGAACTGCAGAGATCTACAGCTGAGGTGGGAGACTCTGTCCATAGGACAACAATCAGTCGTATATTGCACAAATCTGGCCTTTATGGAAGAGTGGCAAGAAGAAAGCCATTTCTTAAAGATATCCATAAAAAGTGTCGTTTAAAGTTTGCCACAAGCCACCTGGGAGACACACCAAACATGTGGAAGAAGGTGCTCTGGTCAGATGAAACCAAAATTGAACTTTTTGGCAACAATGCAAAACGTTATGTTTGGTGTAAAAGCAACACAGCTCATCACTCTGAACACACCATCCCCACTGTCAAACATGGTGGTGGCAGCATCATGGTTTGGGCCTGCTTTTCTTCAGCAGGGACAGGGAAGATGGTTAAAATTGATGGGAAGATGGATGGAGCCAAATACAGGACCATTCTGGAAGAAAACCTGATGGAGTCTGCAAAAGACCTGAGACTGGGAGATTTGTCTTCCAACAAGACAATGATCCAAAACATAAAGCAAAATCTACAATGGAATGGTTCAAAAATAAACATATCCAGGTGTTAGAATGGCCAAGTCAAAGTCCAGACCTGAATCCAATCGAGAATCTGTGGAAAGAACTGAAAACTGCTGTTCACAAATGCTCTCCATCCAACCTCACTGAGCTCGAGCTGTTTAGCAAGGAGGAATGGGAAAAAATGTCAGTCTCTCGATGTGCAAAACTTATAGAGACATACCCCAAGCGACTTACAGCTGTAATCGCAGCAAAAGGTGGCGCTACAAAGTATTAACTTAAGGGGGATGAATAATTTTGCACGCCCAATTTTTCCGTTTTTGATTTGTTAAAAAAGTTTGAAATATCCAATAAATGTCGTTCCACTTCATGATTGTGTCCCACTTGTTGATTCTTCACAAAAAAATACAGTTTTATATCTTTATGTTTGAAGCCTGAAATGTGGCAAAAGGTCGCAAAGTTCAAGGGGGCCGAATACTTTCGCAAGGCACTGTAACTGATAGTTATAAGCAGTGGCGTAGCACGCCCCCTACACCACACACAGAGAAGTATACACATCAACACAACCTCACACACACTGTGTGCTCTGCAGCTTTAGTAAAGAGACACATTTGCAGAAGTTGATGGGAAATAAAAGCCCATATACACTACATGACCAAATGTATGTGGACAACTGCTCGTCGAACATCTCATTCCAAAATTATGGGCATTAATATGGAGTTGATCTCCCCCTTGCTGCTATAACAGCCTCTACTCTTCTGGGAAGGCTTTCAACTAGATGTCGGAACATTGCTGCGGGGATTTGCTTCCATTCAGCCACAAGAGCATTAGTGAGGTAGGGCACTGATGTTGAGGGATAAGGCCTGTCTCGTAGTCAGTGTTCCAATTTATCCCAAAGGTGTTCAATGGGGTTGAGGTCAGGGCTCTGTGCAGTCAAGTTCTTCCACAACGACCCCGACAAACCATATCTGTAAGGACATCAATTTGCACGTCAGTTAAGAACAAATTCTTATTTTCAAAAACGGCCTAGGAACAGTGGGTTAACTGCCTTGTTCAGGGGCAGAATGACAGATTTTTACCTTGTCAGCTCAGGGATTCAATCTTGCAACCTTTCGGTTACTAGTCCAACGCTCTAACCACTAGGTTACCTGCCGGCATTGTCATACTGAAACAGGAAAGGGCCTTTCTCAAATTGTTGCCACAAAGTTGGAAGCACAGAATCGTTTAGAATGTCATTGTTGGCTGTAGCATTAAGATTTCCCTTCACTGGAACTAAGGGGTCTAGCCCGAACCATGAGCAACAGCCCCTGACCATTTTTCACCCTCCACTAAACTTTACAGTTGGCACTATGAGTTGGGGCAGGAAGCATTCTCCTGGTAGGAGCTATAAGACGATGGGCTCATTGTAATGGCTGGAATGGAATAAATGGAACGCCAGCCATTACAAGGAGCCCATCCTACTATAGCTCCTCCCACCAAACTTCTCAGCCTCCTCTGGTGTGTATGCTTGGCCAGGCGTAAATAGGTTGACATCCACTATTCTAAAATTATGTACATGCCGATCGGAAGACTGTAGCCAATGAACATGACACTGAACAAGAACAAGATATTGTATGTTCAGACAAGCATACGTATGCGTATGTTACTGCTGACACAAGCATTGAGCTAATCATGTAAATGAAATTAACTAGAGAGTCAGGCACCACAAAATAATATTTATAGAGCTGTTATCTTCCGAATAAACTCTTAAAGACCTAGTAATATTTTACATCAATAGCAGTCAATATTAATCCTCATCTTAATTCAGTCTCACCTGAAAGTTGTAAATTCTTGGTGTCTGCACAAACCCTGGCTAACAATTTGAATCAGCAATACAAAATTGGGTTTAATTATTTATTTACTAAATACCTAACTAATCACACAGAATTACACATACACATAATTAAATCATAACTTGATTACTTATTACGTCATAAAGGAAAACGTCCCTAGCGGGCGGAACAGATATGACAGCTTGTTACACAAACGAAATGGGCTGGGTTTGAGTGAAAGAGCGGGAAGACTGAGGAACAAAGGGAGAAGCTGTGCTATCGTAAATACAGTATTTTATGCATTCTAAATTACCGACCATTTGGAAAAGGAAAATACAATAAATATTTACTCTGAGCTGCGCTTCGGTAGGTTGGTGGTAGATGGAAGGCCGTGTTGCCAAACCGAGTCCTTTGAAGAATGTCTCTGGTTGTCAATTGGATATGTTGTAGTAACATCGTTGGGTGATAGACGGGCTACTCTGTCTGTTCCTTCCTAACCCTCGTTGCATCTGCTGTTGCTAACTCAACGGCTAGGAGGTATCACTTCTGTAGTGAATAAGAGTTCAAAGTTCATACCATTCGCAACCAAAGCTCACTCTGATGTTGGCTTCGTTCTGTAGTTATTATCTGAACCATTCTGACATAGGACCGTCGTCCTACATCCTCGGAACAGAAGGTTATATGGTCGTCAAGGGCTTATATAGGAAGGGAGAGGAGGGCGTGTTTGAAAAGTTTTATAGCCCATGTCCCTTCATAGGGGCGGGTCACTGATTGAGCAGAGCCCTGTCTTACATTTTAGAAGCTAAAATCACATTTCATCCCATCACGAATAATTTCATATTCAAACATTTAAATTGAACAACAATTCCATGTGAATCTGATAACTCTGATGTGTAGACTTTCCACTGTAGAGTTTATGTCATCTTATCATTGATGAGAATGTCTCTGATGACAACCGAACTGACATCATATTCATTAATTAAGTACCACCCCATATGTTCAATTGTTCGGATTACCAGAATATAGTCAATTTCCCCCCACCTTCTGATGTTCCCAGAATCTCTATGTTAACCAAGGTTTTTGCAAATGTAACATCAGTAGGGTAGAGAGTAGAGCTCGACCGATTATGATTTTTTTTCAATGCCGATATCGAGACCATAAAAGCCGATACCGATTAAATCGGACGATTATTTATTTGTAATAAGACAATTACAACAATACTGAATGAACACTTATTTTAACTTAATATAATACATCAATAAATTCAATTTAGCCTCAAGTAAATAATGAAACATATTCAATTTGGTTTAAATAATGCAAAAACAAAGTGTTGGAGAAGAAAGTAAAAGTGCAATATGTTCCATGTAAAATATGTGCCATGTAAGAAAGCTAACATTTCAGTTCCTTGCTCAGAACATGAGAACATATGAAAGCTGGTGGTTCCTTTTAACATGAGTCTTCAATATTCCCAGGTAAGAAGTTTTAGTTTGTAGTTATTATAGGAATTATAGGACTATTTCCCTCTATACCATTTGTATTTCATTAACCTTTGACTATTGGATGTTCTTATAGGCACTTTAGTATTGCCAGTGTAACAGTATAGCTTCCGTCCCTCTCCTCGCTCCTCCCTGGGTTCGAACCAGCAACAAAACAACAATTAGCGCGCGCTAACTAGCTAGCCATTTCACTTTGGTTACACGAGCCTCATCTCGGGAGTTGATAGGCTTGAAGTCATAAACAGCGCAATGCTTGACGCACAACGAAGAGCTGTCGGCAAAACGCACGAAAGTGCTGTTTGAATGAATGTTTACGTGCCTGCTCTGCCTACCACCGCTCAGTCAGATAATTGTATGCTTGTATGCTCAGTCAAATTAGGACACGCTAGATAATATCTAGTAATATCATCAACCATGTGTAGTTAACTAGTGGCTATGATTGATTGTTCTTTATAAGGTAAATGTATTGCTAGCTAGCAACTTACCTTGGCTTACTGCATTCACGTAACAGTCTCCTTGTGGAGTGCAACGAGAGAGAGGCAGGTCGTTATTGCGTTGGACTAGTTAACTGTAAGGTTGCAAGATTGGATCCCCCGAGCTGACAAGGTGAAAATCTGTCGTTCTGCCCCTGAACAAGGCAGTTAACCCACTGTTCCTAGGCCGTCTTTGAAAATAAGAATGTGTTCTTAACTGACTTGCCTAGTTAATTAAATAAAGATTAAATAAAGGTGTTAAAAAATTATTATTATGATTTTTTTTAATCGGCAAATCGGCGCCCAAAAATACAGATTTCCGATTGCTATGAAAACTTTAAATCGGCCCTAATTAATCGGCCATTCCGATTAATCGGTTGACCTCTAGTAGAGAGAGGAAGAAGGGGGAAGAGGTATTTATGACTGTCATAAACCTACCCCTCAGGTCAACGTCATGACACCACACTCCATTACTTGTCCAATACTTCAATGTTTTGTACCGGGTCGCTTTTTTTGAGCTGCTCTGTAGCCCTCTCTACCTCCCCCTTTCCCCTTCTTTCTTTCTCTTCCTCACTTCTTTTTCATGGTGACTTCACCACATCCAACACCAGAGTTCCTAAACTTTGTCCTGGCTTATAAAAATAACCAACTCGTTTGGGAAACCCTGCCTTACACCATTATTAGTGACAGTGAGATCCCCTTCATTCTGGTCCATAGTGTCTGGCTGCCCCCCCCCCCCTCCCTGGTCACCTTGGTGACCTGCATCATTATCCTCCCATTCTCTCTCTCACTTTGCCTCTCCTTCTCTCTTTACCTCACCCTGCCTCCCTCTTCCTTATTTGATTTATCTAACACATTGCCTCCATCTTTCTCTCTCTCTCTCTCTCTCTCTCTCTCTCTCTCTCTCTCTCTCTCTCTCTCTCTCTCTCTCTCTATCTTCAGATTGTCAACGGACCACAGATTATATCATAACCCTATTCCCTGTCCCGTCTGTTTGACCAGGATACTCAGTCCACCAATGTCTATCCAGATGGACACACAGTATTGATGAACAACACCCCCAGCCAATCATCAGCGGCTGACAGTGAGGAGGAGAGGAGGAGTGCCTTAGAGAAGAGCATGTAAGTGACTCAACTGTAATTACACAACACTGCCCTTACTACCCCTTACTCTAAAACTGACCAAAGTTTGATGTACAACACAGCATTTCCATGAGCATCATGTATGGCTGCAAACAATTATCTTAAAGGGGCAATCTGCAGTTGAAACAATTACAAATGGGTTCACCCCACCACTGTTTTGGTGAAGGATTGTCCATTTGGAAGACCCATTTGCGACCAAGCTTTCACTTCCTGACTGATGTCTTGAGATGTTGCTTCAATATATCTACATTATTTTCATGCCTCATGATGTCATCTATTTTGTGAAGTGCACCAGTCCCTCCTGCATTAAAGCACCCCCACAACATGATGCTGCCACCCCCGTGCTTCACGGTTGGGATGGTGTTCTTCGGATTGCAAGCATCCCCCCTTTTCATCCAAACATAACGATGGTCATTATGGCCAAGCAGTTCTATTTTTGTTTCATCAGACCAGAGGACATTTCTCCAGAAAGTACAATCTTTGATGCCAAGCAAAGAGGCACTGAGTTTGAAGGTAGGCCTTGAAATACATCCACAGGTACACCTCCAATTGACTCTAATGATGTCAATTAGCCTGCTAATTGAAGCTTCTAAAGCCATGACATAATTTTCTGCAATTTTCCAAGCTGTTTAAAGGCACAGTCATCTTAGTGTATTTAAACTTCTGACCTACTGGATTGGTGGTACATTGAATTATAAGTGAAATAATCTATCTATAAACAATTTTTGGAAACATTTCTTGTGTCATGCACAAAGTAGATGTCCTAACCGACTTGCCAAAAGTGGTTGAAAAACAAGTTTTAATGACTCCAACATAAGTGTATGTAAACTTCTGACTTCAACTGTACATATAGTTATTTTAAAAGTCCAAAAATGTATGTAACAACTGCAGATTGCCCCTTTAAACAGACAAGACTGTTTGGAAAGACTTTTCATTGATGGGGATGACCAACACTTAGTATCGTCTCTCTGTCCAGGTACGTGCTGAAGGAACTCCTAGAGACAGAGAAAGTGTATGTGGAAGACCTGGGGTGCATAGTAGAGGTGAGAATACAGTATTAGAACCATTTCCAGGGACAGTGATATCAACAGCGGCAGCAGAAACCACCGTTTCACTGCTGGAGTTTGAAATCTGACAACTTTTGTATCAACCAAGGCAGAAGAAGAACCAGCACCCATTTATTCAATGATTTGGCCTGGAAATCATTGTCAACGCAACACCTTCAGTTTCTTTCAACACAGCTTTGTCTGGCTCCAAAAACAGACATTTATTTTATTGGGTTGGATTTTATTAATATATATATTAGTATTGTGTTTGAGTTTGATATATTCTAGGTGAAGAAATTGAAGACTTCAGACAGTTATTTTTGGCCCAGTGATGTTATGGCAACATAATACCGACCTGCCTATGTTTGGAAAGCTTTTCCAAGTCAGAAATGGTTGTTTTCCAGGTCATTTGTTATGTACAGTATATGGCGTGACTACATAGACTTTAGCTCAACAGGTTAACACAGTCTTGTTATGTGCAGGAGACCGGGGCTTGAATCCCAGTCAGTAAGTACAGGATATGAGATCTGAGGTTGGGTGTATGTTTCCTGTACAGGGCTACATGGTCACTATGACTAGTAAAGGTATACCAGCCGACATGAAGGGAAAAGACAAGATCGTGTTCGGAAACATTCATCAAATTTTCGACTGGCATAAAGAGTGAGTATCGGAGATACTGTACAGTGTGTGTATGTGTGTGTGTGTGTGCGTGTGTGTGTGTGTGTGTGTGTGTGTGTGTGTGTGCGCGTGGTGTTTGTAACCTGTCTCTCTCTCTCTAGCTACTTCATGGGCGAGCTGGAGAAATGTATAGCAGAACCAGAGAGACTGGCCCAACTTTTCATAAAGCATGTGAGTCTACACACACGGACACACACAGGGACACACACACACAGACACACACACACACGGACACACATGGACACACACACAAGCACATGGACACACACAGATACAGGTGTGTCCTGTGTCCATTTGGGGTCTGTTGAGGTATAACGCTGTAAGGAAACACATGAAAAGCTCCTGTGTATCCACCAACACATCTCTGTATTTCAGCTGCTAGCATTCGCCCCCTCACTCGCACTCGCACCCTCACACACACACAAACACACACACACACGTTTCCCCCTCCACTTCCTTGTTGTTGATACCAAGGATTTCAGACCTGCCTGTGTTTTCCTAGCCACAGACAGGCTGGCTAGCATCTTGACCAGCCCGGACAGAACCGGTCAGTCAGGAAGTGTGTGTGTGGCTGGACCGAGCGGACAGGAAGCATGTGGAGAAAAACAGCTGCAGTTTGAAGAAGCAAACAGAAAAAAGCCACATGAATAAGAATCCGTAATAATAAACACTTGACTAGACTCTTTGATATGGTGGCTATTTTCCTCCGGCCCTAAAGATGACTATATCTGTACTGTATCTGGTCGATAAACTGCTGATCAACAGAGATTTTTTTACTGAGCGGTCCCAAATATACTGATCAAAAATATAAAGCAACAGGTAAAGTATTGGTCCCATGTTGCATGAGCTGAAATTAAAGATCCCAGAAATGTTCTATTCACACACAAAAACGTATTTCTCTGAAGTCTTGTGTAAAAATTTGTTTTCATCCCTGTTAGTGAGCATTTCTCCTTTGCCAAGATAATCCATCCATCTGACAGGTGTGGCATATCAAGAAGATGATTAAACAGCATTGTCATTACACAGGTGCACCTTGTGATGGGGACAATAAAATGCCACTCTAAAATGTGCAGTTTCGTCTCACAACACAATGCCAGAGACGTCTCAAGTTTGTGCAATTGGTATACTGACTGGAATGTCCAGCAGAGCTGTTGCCAGAGAATTGAATGTTAATTTATCTACCATAAACTGCCTCCAACGTCGTTTTAGAGAATTGTGCAGTCGGTCCGACTGGCATCACAACCGCACACCACGCGTATGGGTTGTGTGGGCGAGCGGTTTCTGATGTCAATGTTGTGAATCGAGTGTCCCATGGTGGCAGTGGAGTTATGGTATGAGCAGAGCAGGCATAAGTTACGGACAACTAACACAATTGCATTTGAACTGTTGACGATTCGAATGCACAGAGATACCGTGAGGAGATCCTGAGGCCCATTGTCAGGCCATTCATCCGCTGCCATCACCTCATGTTTCAGCATGATCATGCACAGCCCCATTTAGCAAGGATCTGTATACAATTGCTGGAAGACAATGTCACCCATTCAGCATGTTTGGGATGATCTGGATCAAAGTGTACCGTTGCCGCCAATATCCAGCAACTTTGCAAATCCATTTGAAGAGGAGTGGGACAAAATTCCACAGGCCATAATCAACAGCCTGATCAACTCTATGTGAAGGAGATGTGTCGCGCTGCATGAGGCAAATGGTGGTCACACCAGACACTGACTGGTTTTCTGATCCACGCCCCTTTTTTTAAAGTATCTGGGACTACAGTAACAGATGCATATCTGTATTCCCAGTCATGTGAAATCCATAGATTAGGGCCTAATGAATTTATTTAAATTGACTGATTTGTCTGTATAAACTGTAACTCAGTAAAATCATTGCATTCATAATTTTGTTCAGTATACCAACAAGACCGTAAATACACATCTTGAAGCAACCACATACAGTGGGGAGAACAAGTACTTGATACACTGCCGATTTTGCAGGTTTTCCTTCAACTGTGAGAGACGGAATCTAAAACAAAAATCCAGAAAATCACATTGCATGATTTTTAAGTAATTAATTTGCATTTTATTGCATGACATAAGTATTTGATCACCTACCAACCAGTAAGAATTCCGGCTCTCACAGACCTGTTAGTTTTTCTTTAAGAAGCACTACTGTCCTCCACTCATTGCCTGTATTAACTGCACCTGTTGGAACTCGTTACCTGTATAAAAGACACCAGTCCACACACTCAATCAAACAGACTCCAACCTCTCCACAATGGCCAAGACCAGAGAGCTGTGTAAGGACATCAGGGAAAAAATTGTAGACCTGCACAAGGCTGGGATGTGCTACAGGACAATAGGCAAGCCGCTTGGTGAGAGGGCAACAACTGTTGGCGCAATTATTAGAAAATGGAAGAAGTTCAAGATGATGGTCAATCACCCTCGGTCTCGGGCTCCATGCAAGATCTCACCTCGTGGGGCATCAATGATCATGAGGAAGGTGAGGGATCAGCCCAGAACTACACGGCAGGACCTAGTCAATGACCTGAAGAGAGCTGGGACCACAGTCTCAAAGAAAACCATTAGTAACACACTACACCGCCATGGATTAAAATCCTGCAGCGCACGCAAGGTCCCCCTGCTCAAGCCAGCGCATGTCCAGGCCCGACTGAAGTTTGCCAATGACCATCTGGATGATCCAGAGGAGGAATAGGAGAAGGTCATGTGGTCTGATGTGACAAAAATAGAGCTTTTTGGTCTAAACTCCACTCGCCGTGTTTGGAGGAAGAAGAAGGATGAGTACAACCCCAAGAACACCACCCCAACCGTGAAGCATGGAGGTGGAAACATCATTCTTTGGGGATGCTTTTCTGCAAAGGGGATAGGACGACTGCACCGTATTGAGGGGAGGATGGCTTGGGCCATGTATCGCGTGATCTTGGCCAACAACCTCCTTCCCTCAGTAAGAGCATTGAAGATGGGTCGTGGCTGGGTCTTCCAGCATGACAACGACCCGAAACACACAGCCAGGGCAACTAAGGAGTGGCTCCATAAGAAGCATCTCAAGGTCCTGGAGTGGCCTAGCCAGACTCCAGACCTGAACCCAATAGAAAATCTTTGGAGAGAGCTGAATGTCCGTATTGCCCAGTGACAGCCCCGACAGCCTACGTTTCCTGTTTCCTGTTTCCTGGAGAAGGTCTTTATGGAGGAGTGGGCCAAAATCCCTGCTGCAGTGTGTGCAAACCTGGGCAAGAACTACAGGAAACATATGATATCTGTAATTGCAAACAAAGGTTTCTGTACCAAATATTAAGTTCTGCTTTTCTGATGTATCAAATACTTATGTCATGCAATAAAATGCAAATTAATTACTTAAAAATCATATAATGTGATTTTCTGGATTTTTGTTTTAGATTCCGTCTCTCACAGTTGAAGTGTACCTATGATAAAAAAAATTACAGACCTCTACATGCTTTGTAAGTAGGAAAACCTGCAGTGTATCAAATACTTGTTCTCTTGCTCTTGCTCTTATCCAGAGTGACTTAGCAATTAGGGTTAAGTGCCTTGCTCAAGGGCACATCAGCAGGTTTTTCACCTATTCTGCTTGGGGATTCAAACCAGCAACCTTTCGGTGACTGACTCAACGCTCTTAACAGCTAGGCTACCTGCCACACACACTCACACTCAAAGAAAACAGCTGATTTCTGTCGCTGGCACTACCAGAGCTTGCCCTCGAAATATAGTACTGATCTGTTCACAAGAACACATTGACTACAGTGTTTCATCCTCACAGCCTCCTAGCCCCCTGGCCCATAGACATCCTGTAATTCCCCTACCTGCCTGGTCTCCAGGATGCAGAGATAACGAGCTTCAGAAGAATTGCTAGGTCGAAGGTAGAGTTAGGTTGCTCTGCTGTCAAAGGCTCTGCTTACGTGGAGGATAGCAGGACAGCATTGTGGGTACATTATACATATCTTCATTCACAGGTAACTCCATTACTGCTTACACACACACACACACACACACACATTACCACTCCCAGGTTTACCACAGCTGCTCTTCTTTCATCTGACAATTAGTCACACTGGAGGTAGAGAGGTAGAGAGAGAAGAGTGAGAAGGGAGAGAGAGTATGTGAGAGAAATAGAGGGAGAGAGAAAGTGTTTCGTTTAAAGACAAATAATTGTTTCTTTGTTCTGTTCCTTCCTTTTAATGGGTAATGGCTCAGAGAAAGACATCATCACACATTGATCTTTGAAGATTCCAGATACATTTTTGCCAGTCAAACAGACATTAATTTGTGCTAAAAGAGAGAGATATGTTTTGTCTAATAAGGTTGATTCCTGAAGTTTTGTTACCTTCCATTTTGTTACCTCCTCATTTTGCAAACCCTTGGTTTTGTAACCTCCTCATTTTGCAAATCCTTGGTTTTGTAACCTCCTCATTTTGCAAACCCTTGGTTTTGTAACCTCCTCATTTTGCAAACCCTTGGTTTTGTAACCTCCTCATTTTGCAAACCCTTGGTTTTGTAACCTCCCCATTTTACAATCCCTTGGTTTTGTTACCTCCTCGTTTTACAAACCCTTGGTTTTGTAACCTCCTCATTTTACAAACCCTTGGTTTTGTTACCTCCTCATTTTGCAAACCCTTGGTTTTGTAACCTCCTCATTTTGCAAACCCTTGGTTTTGTAACCTCCCCATTTTACAAACCCTTGGTTTTGTTACCTCCTCGTTTTACAAACCCTTGGTTTTGTAACCTCCCCATTTTACAAACCCTTGGTTTTGTTACCTCCTCGTTTTACAAACCCTTGGTTTTGTAACCTCCCCATTTTACAAACCCTTGGTTTTGTTACCTCCTCATTTTGCAAACCCTTGGTTTTGTAACCTCCTCATTTTGCAAACCCTTGGTTTTGTAACCTCCCCATTTTACAAACCCTTGGTTTTGTTGCCTCCTCGTTTTACAAACCCTTGGTTTTGTAACTTCCTCGTGGGATGAATCCTTAAGCTCTTACAGCAGTGTTTTCCACTACTTTGTGGGCCTATTTAGAATCTAAAGTTATTGTTAACTGCGTTGTATACTGAAGCAATAAGGCCAGAGGGGTGTGGTATTTGGCCAATATACCACGGCAAGGGCTGTTCTTAGGCACGACACAACGCAGCCATTAATCACAAACTCCGGAGGAGCCTTATTGCTATTATAAACTGGTTACCAACCTATTTAATACAGTAAAAATACATGCTTTGTCATACCCGTGATATACCATGGCTTTCAGCCATTCAGAAATCAGGGCTTGAACCACCCAGGTCAAAATCACAGGTTTGCAACACAATAAACTTCTGTTTTGATAATATTTTGAATCTAGTTCAATATGTTCAAAGCAGTTATAGATAGTGCTGTGTGCTGTACTGTTTATTTTCTGATATGTTAAATTGCTATAAGGTGGACTGTCTGCGCGTATGTTTGTATTACAGGAGAGGCGTCTCCACATGTACGTGGTTTATTGTCAGAATAAACCCAAGTCGGAACATATTGTCTCTGAATACATCGAGACCTACTTCCAGGTTAGTATCTCTTAGCAAACATACAGCTAAGTCCACCATACATCACTGTAATCTTACTGAATAGCTCGTTCCAAAAATACAATTCAGTTTTTATTAGACTCCTTTTGCTGGAATGTTATTTCCTTTTGTGGTAATGGCAGGTTTGGTTTTAGTCACGTAGTATGTCACGTGGGAATAATGCTATGCTTTGTAGATGTGGTCATGTGAAGGTAATAACATGTCATATTGATGGGTGGTTGTGGTCATGTGAAGGTAATAACATGTCATATTGATGGGTGGTTGTGGTCATGTGAAGGTAATAACATGTCATATTGATGGGTGGTTGTGGTAGGGAAGGTAATAACATGTCATATTGATGGGTGGTTGTGGTAGGGAAGGTAATAACATGTCATATTGATGGGTGGTTGTGGTCATGTGAAGGTAATAACATGTCATATTGATGGGTGGTTGTGGTAGTGAAGGTAATAACATGTCATATTGATGGGTGGTTGTGGTAGTGAACATGTCATATTAATAATACATGCTTGAGGTCATGTCTGTGTGTGTGTCCCGATGCCATATCATACACTATGTAATTATGCCATATTGGATCTTGTAGGAATGCAATGTTGTGGTTGGTCGTATTAATGACATTTTGAGGTGTATCATATTGATATACACTGAATTAACAAAACATTAAGAACAGCGTCCTAATATTGAGTTGCACCATCCCCCCAACACCCCCATCAACCCTTTTGTGTGTTGGACCTATCAGGAGCTGAGACAACATCTGGGTCACAGACTACAACTCAACGACCTGCTGATCAAACCAGTCCAGAGGATCATGAAGTACCAGCTGCTGCTCAAGGTGACACACACGTACAGTATACGCACACACGCAGGCACGCGCACGCACGCATGTAGATACACACACACACACACACGGACAGATATACAGTACATGCACGCACAGACACACACACAATGACACACACACAATGACACACACACACACACAGACACACAGACACACAGACACACAGACACACAGACACACAGACACACAGACACAGACACACAGACAAAGACACACAAACACACAATTACAGCGAGTCATTTTTGCTTGTAAATTTTTATTTTGACCTCTTCTGTAAGTAAATACTGGCCCGTAACAGGAGTATATGTGGATAGTTGCTCAACGAAACCCCATATTTGGTGCGTAACAAAAGTATTTTGACATTATAACACTTGCAGAGCTGTGTAATGGGAGTTTGAATTGTAACTTCCTGTGCGTTAGAGAGGAGACACGTCATACTCATCGTCCACATCTCTAAAGCACGGATACTGGGGCAATGAACATGGTCATACAACTATCACCTAGTGCCAAGCTTGTACTCTCTCTGGTATTCAAATGAATCTGAGAAACTGAGAAAGCATCTTCCAGATGTCCTCACCTTACATTACATTGACTGGAACTCTCCTGACTCCATGCTGCGTTTATGTGAACAGGACTTCCTCAAGTATTACACCAAAGCTGGGATGGACACAGAAGAACTGGAGGTGGGTGTTCTAATGCAGATCATGCTGTTATTACACAGTTTCTACCATGTATCTACATCTACTAGTTCTCTAGGAACAGGCAACTACTAGAGCATGTGAGGCTCTGTTTTATTTTGTTCTCTCTAGTCAAACAACCTGTATTCAAGATTTGCTAGTTTTAAGGATCCCTCTCTCTCTCTCTCTCTCTCTCTCTCTCTCTCTCTCTCTCTCTCTCTTTCTCTCTCTCTCTCTCTCTCTCTCTCTCTCTCTCTCTCTCTCTCTCTCACACACACACACACACACACACACACACACAACCACACACATACACACAACCACACACATACACATACACAGAAAGCGGTAGAGGTGATGTGCTTTGTGCCCAAACGCTGCAATGACATGATGAACGTGGGACGCCTGCAGGGCTTTGAGGTAAGGAGGTATTGGAATATAGGGCTCAGTTTAATCTGTATCGTGGAACTTCAATGTTCCTGCGTTAGCCAAGACTGCCGACACGTTAAACGTTGCGTATGTCAGCTCAATTGGAAATGATCTTAACATTTCTATAGCGATGAACTTCCGCGGCACAAATTGAATCAAGCCCTAGGTCTCTTTTTAAAATAGTTCTCACAATTGATGTACTGCACTGTAAGCCAGTGTTTCCCAAACCTCTTCTGAAGTAACTCCAGGCCCAGCCAGTCAATTTATTTGATGTATTCCAGAACTAGAACTGTTGATTCAACTAATGAGGGGTTTGGTGATTAGGTGATCATTTGAATCAGGTCTGCTAGTTCTGGAAAGCATCAAGTCACTGGCCGGCTCAAGCAGAGGTCCGCTGCAAGCCATATAGTAAACCTCTATCCTCTATTCATCCTGTGTCTCTTCTTTCCATCTCTCCCTCCATCCTTCCTTTTGTCCCCAGGGTAAGATCACGGCGCAGGGGAAGCTGCTCCAGCAGGACACCTTCACAGTGATGGAACAGGACAGCAGCTTTCTGTCCCGAGCCAAGGAGAGGCGGGTCTTCCTGTTTGAACAGCTGGTCATCTTCAGCGAGCCAATCGACAGGAAGAAAGGGTTCTCACTTCCTGGTTACACCTTCAAGAGCAGCATCAAGGTGGGTCTCTTCTCTTCTTCTAATTCTTCTTCTATTCTCTTATTTAACTTCAGATTAGTTTGAATGCAGAAACTTCAATTAAAGTTAGAAACAAAACAATAAAATGTGACTGTAATTAGCTACACTGGCATAACCAGTCAGTGTAATCAAACATAATGTTTGTCCAAATCTAACGTTGTGTACCAATTACATAACCACCAGCAGTCCGAGACACATGGACAGGGTTGTGAGTGTTCTTGGAAGTCTCTGAAGCATCTGTGTCTGGTCTTTGTTCAGTGTTGGTGAGGTATTTAATGACCTGCTCTCCTCCACCAGATGGAGGTCAGATGTGGTCTTTTCCAGGTGGATGGAACATTACAGGAATGTTCAGATAGATATGCATCACGTAGAACAAATATGATTGGAATAAGTAATCGTGTCAACTCTATTAATCCCATCAGTAACGTTCCCAGGTTTTCCAGAAATTCTGGTTTGAGGATTCACGGATTCCTTCCTTATTCCAGAAAATCTTCCATCCAGGATTTCTGGAAAACCTGGGAATTGTGGTTAAGTAACCAGCATTGTGCCACTCTACTGCATACACCTGCGGTGTGTTCCAGGTGAGCTGTCTGGGTGTGGAGGCTCCAGTGGAGGGGGAGGTGGATCGCCTGGTGCTGACGTCACGGGGAACTGATGGGAGCGTGGTACGCTATGTGCTGCAGGCCGCCTCCCCAGAGGTCTGCAGGGCCTGGGTCCATGATGTGGGACAGATCCTGGAGACCCAGAGGAACTTCCTCAATGGTGGGATGGAAAAACACAACAGCTTTACTTTCAGGATTCATATCTAGACTGCCAACATGCTCAATGGTAGGGCTGCAGACCCAGATAGACCAAACAGTAAACAACCACGTACAAGTTACTCATGTCTGGCCCTTCGGCTTAAGCTCAACTTCCTCAAATGGTTTGATTGGAGACAAACTGATGGCAAAACAAACCTTTACCAGTCACACGTCTGATGTTTAGACCTTTCAGCTTTCTTGCCACTGTTTTACAAGTCACAAGTCTCAAGTCTTAGCCCTCAAGTCCCAAGTCAAGACCGACAAGTCTCAAGTCAAGTTTCAAGTCCTAAACTTTGAGTTTTGAGTCCTAAACAAGTCATAATGTGCTCTTCGCCAAATGTAATACTATTTCATATTTTTAACAAGAGTAAAAGTTAGTACATTACATTTACGCAAGTCATGAATGCTTTTACAAATATATATGTTCATGTAGCCATGGGAAAGACCCGCCCCTCCCATTCCGATCGAGGATTGTGGTGCAATCGGGTGATGTTGGCTTGTACAGAATCGCCCAACCTTACACTCACACACACCCTCTCTGTGTGTGGTTACAATAGGCTAATGTATGTCAATGGTTTTAGGAACAGCAATAACATCAGGCAGGATTTAGGTTACCAACTGCCTAGCCAGTTCTAGCTCAATCTTGGGTGCAGTGATCACGTTCCCGCACTGACTGACTTGATTTAACGTTACGTTAGCCTACATGCTACACTAGCAAAGTTATATATAGCTGTCGGCTATATTAGCCACAATGTACCGTTCTTTGTGCAGCTTCAAATGTCAAACAAAGTTGGAAATTGTTTTGCCTCCGTCTGTAAAGTTCTCCCTGCATGTTTTGCAAGTTGCAATCCGTTTTTTGTTGATACAGCATCATCTTTATATCTGAAAGGTAGAATTTAGGGTGTCATCTTTCCAAGGGCTCCATCTGAATTCACCTGCTGACATTCCTCTGCACTGCCACGCGGAACTTTTTCTCAGCTAACACAATTTGATTGGCTGCTGTCCGATTCAAACTGTAATCTGTTAAATGAAGAGTTGATGCTATGCACACTTTATTTAATAGCACATTATATTTGGGCTTGGGGAGGGTTGGGGAGGGTTGGAGAGGGTTGGAGAGGGTTGAGGAGGGTTGGAGAGGGTTGGAGAGGGTTGGGGAGGGTTGGGGAGGGTTGGAGAGGGTTGGAAAAGGTTGAGGAGGGTTGGAGAGGGTTGAGGAGGGTTGGGGAGGGTATCAAGTCAGTTCAAGTCAAAAGGCTCAAATCCAAGTTAAGTCACATCGGTATTAAAGTCAAAGTCGAGTTGCAAGTCACCATATTTGTGACTCGAGTCTGACTCGAGTCCAAGTCATGTGACTTGAGTCCACACCTCTGCTGAGCAGTAATGTTAGCGAAAAGCAGTTCAGTATCAAGTCGACTTACACAAACCATAAAACTACAATTTCCAATGCTAATAATTTGACCATAGAAAAAACACTTTAAAAATAAAAAAGCTGCCTAATCTAAGTCCTCTCTCTCCGTCTTCTACCATTCATTCATCCAGCCCTCCAGTCTCCCATTGAGTACCAGCGGAGGGAGAGTAACAGCAAGTCCAACAGCCTGGGCCGGAGCATGAGAGCCCCCCTGTCTGCGGCCAGCGGCCCCCTGCGCCCCCACTCTTCAGCCTCCATCGACCGCCAGTGCCTGCCCTGCCTCCTGTCGTACAACACCTCCCTCCCCACTCTCTACCTGCCCAGCCAGGGGGGAACCTGCCCCCAGGGACATGGCGAAACAAACACACCCCAGGAGGTAAGGTCACACATTCAAACTGTACACACAGACACACACCCCGGGAGGTAAGGGCACACACATTGCCAGTGGTAAGGGTTCCAGTCACTAACACACACACACACACACACACACACACACACACACACACACACACACACACACACACACACACACACACACACACACACACACATCAGTGACCTACAGCTGTCAGACACATTGCTTCTGTTTGACCAAAAACAAAGAGACGCTGCTGTCCCTGTTTAGCTCGCTGGACTGGAATGGGCTCTGGCCACATCCACACTACAGACTACATTACATAGACCACAACATCCACACTACAGACTACATTACATAGACCACAACATCCACGCTCCAGACTGCATTACATAGACCACAACATCCACACTACAGACTACATTACATAGACCACAACATCCACACTACAGACTACATTACATAGACCACAACATCCACACTACAGACTACATTACATAGACCACAACATCCACACTACAGACTATATTACATAGACCACAACATCCACACTACAGACTACATTACATAGACCACAACATCCACGCTCCAGACTACATTACATAGACCACAACATCCACGCTCCAGACTACATTACATAGACCACAACATCCACACTACAGACTACATTACATAGACCACAACATCCACGCTCCAGACAATATTACATAGACCACAACATCCACGCTCCAGACTATATTACATAGACCACAACATCCACACTACAGACTACATTACCTAGACCACAACATCCACACTACAGACTACATTACATAGACCACAACATCCACGCTCCAGACTATATTACATAGACCACAACATCCACGCTCCAGACTATATTACATAGACCACAACATCCACACTACAGACTACATTACATAGTCCACAACATCCACGCTCCAGACTATATTACATAGACCACAACATCCACGCTCCAGACTATATTACATAGACCACAACATCCACACTACAGACTGCATTACAAAGACCACAACATCCACGCTCCAGACTATATTACATAGACCACAACATCCACACTACAGACTACATTACATAGTCCACAACATCCACGCTCCAGACTATATTACATAGACCACAACATCCACGCTCCAGACTACATTACATAGACCACAACATCCACACTACAGACTACATTACATAGACCACAACATCCACGCTCCAGACTATATTACATAGACCACAACATCCACACTACAGACTACATTACATAGACCACAACATCCACACTACAGACTACATTACATAGTCCACAACATCCACACTACAGACTACATTACATAGTCCACAACATCCACACTACAGACTACATTACATAGACCACAACATCCACGCTCCAGACTATATTACATAGACCACAACATCCACACTACAGACTACATTACATAGACCACAACATCCACACTACAGACTACATTACATAGTCCACAACATCCACACTACAGACTACATTACATAGTCCACAACATCCACACTACAGACTACATTACATAGACCACAACATCCACACTACAGACTACATTACATAGTCCACAACATCCACACTACAGACTATATTACATAGACCACAACATCCACACTACAGACTACATTACATAGACCACAACATCCACGCTCCAGACTATATTACATAGACCACAACATCCACACTACATACTACATTACATAGACCACAACATCCACACTACAGACTACATTACATAGACCACAACATCCACACTACAGACTACATTACATAGACCACAACATCCACACTACAGACTACATTACATAGACCACAACATCCACACTACAGACTACATTACATAGACCACAACATCCACACTACAGACTACATTACATAGACCACAACATCCACGCTCCAGACTATATTACATAGACCACAACATCCACGCTCCAGACTATATTACATAGACCACAACATCCACACTACAGACTACATTACATAGTCCACAACATCCACGCTCCAGACTATATTACATAGACCACAACATCCACGCTCCAGACTATATTACATAGACCACAACATCCACACTACAGACTACATTACATAGACCACAACATCCACGCTCCAGACTATATTACATAGACCAAAACATCCACACTACAGACTACATTACATAGTCCACAACATCCACGCTCCAGACTATATTACATAGACCACAACATCCACGCTCCAGACTACATTACATAGACCACAACATCCACACTACAGACTACATTACATAGACCACAACATCCACGCTCCAGACTATATTACATAGACCACAACATCCACACTACAGACTACATTACATAGACCACAACATCCACACTACAGACTACATTACATAGTCCACAACATCCACACTACAGACTACATTACATAGTCCACAACATCCACACTACAGACTACATTACATAGACCACAACATCCACGCTCCAGACTATATTACATAGACCACAACATCCACACTACAGACTACATTACATAGACCACAACATCCACACTACAGACTACATTACATAGTCCACAACATCCACACTACAGACTACATTACATAGTCCACAACATCCACACTACAGACTACATTACATAGACCACAACATCCACACTACAGACTACATTACATAGTCCACAACATCCACACTACAGACTATATTACATAGACCACAACATCCACACTACAGACTACATTACATAGACCACAACATCCACGCTCCAGACTATATTACATAGACCACAACATCCACACTACATACTACATTACATAGACCACAACATCCACACTACAGACTACATTACATAGACCACAACATCCACACTACAGACTACATTACATAGACCACAACATCCACACTACAGACTACATTACATAGACCACAACATCCACACTACAGACTACATTACATAGACCACAACATCCACGCTCCAGACTACATTACATAGACCACAACATCCACACTACATACTACATTACATAGACCACAACATCCACACTACAGACTACATTACATAGTCCACAACATCCACACTACAGACTACATTACATAGACCACAACTTCCACGCTCCAGACTACATTACATAGACCACAACATCCACACTACAGACTACATTACATAGTCCACAACATCCACACTACAGACTATATTACATAGACCACAACATCCACACTACAGACTACATTACATAGACCACAACATCCACACTACAGACTACATTACATAGACCACAACATCCACACTACAGACTACATTACATAGACCACAACATCCACACTACAGACTACATTACATAGACCACAACATCCACACTACAGACTACATTACATAGACCACAACATCCACACTACAGACTACATTACATAGACCACAACATCCACACTACAGACTACATTACATAGACCACAACATCCACACTACAGACTATATTACATTGACCACAACATCCACACTACAGACTACATTACATAGACCACAACATCCACGCTCCAGACAACATTACATAGACCACAACATCCACGCTCCAGACTATATTACATAGACCACAACATCCACACTACAGACTACATTACATAGACCACAACATCCACGCTCCAGACTACATTACATAGACCACAACATCCACGCTCCAGACTATTTTACATAGACCACAACATCCACACTCCAGACTACATTACATAGACCACAACATCCACGCTCCAGACTACATTACATAGACCACAACATCCACACTCCAGACTACATTACATAGACCACAACATCCACACTACAGACTACATTACATAGACCACAACATCCACACTACAGACTACATTACATAGACCACAACATCCACACTACAGACTACATTACATAGACCACAACATCCACGCTCCAGACTACATTACATAGACCACAACATCCACACTACATACTACATTACATAGACCACAACATCCACACTACAGACTACATTACATAGACCACAACATCCACACTACAGACTACATTACATAGACCACAACATCCACGCTCCAGACTACATTACATAGACCACAACATCCACGCTCCAGACTATTTTACATAGACCACAACATCCACACTCCAGACTACATTACATAGACCACAACATCCACACTCCAGACTACATTACATAGACCACAACATCCACACTCCAGACTACATTACATAGACCACAACATCCACACTACAGACTACATTACATAGACCACAACATCCACACTACAGACTACATTACATAGACCACAACATCCACACTACAGACTACATTACATAGACCACAACATCCACGCTCCAGACTACATTACATAGACCACAACATCCACACTACATACTACATTACATAGACCACAACATCCACACTCCAGACTACATTACATAGACCACAACATCCACACTACAGACTACATTACATAGACCACAACATCCACGCTCCAGACTACATTACATAGACCACAACATCCACACTACAGACTACATTACATAGACCACAACATCCACACTACAGACTACATTACATAGACCACAACATCCACGCTCCAGACTACATTACATAGACCACAACATCCACACTACAGACTACATTACATAGACCACAACATCCACACTACAGACTACATTACATAGACCACAACATCCACGCTCCAGACTACATTACATAGACCACAACATCCACGCTCCAGACTACATTACATAGACCACAACATCCACACTCCAGACTATATTACATAGTCCACAACATCCACGCTCCAGACTACATTACATAGACCACAACATCCACACTACAGACTACATTACATAGACCACAACATCCACACTCCAGACTACATTACATAGACCACAACATCCACACTACATACTACATTACATAGACCACAACATCCACGCTCCAGACTACATTACATAGAAAACAACATCCACGCTCCAGACTATATTACATAGACCACAACATCCACACTCCAGACTACATTACATAGACCACAACATCCACGCTCCAGACTACATTACATAGACCACAACATCCACACTCCAGACTACATTACATAGACCACAACATCCAGGCTCCAGACTACATTACATAGACCACAACATCCACGCTCCAGACTACATTACATAGACCACAAGATCCACACTACAGACTACATTACATAGACCACAACATCCACGCTCCAGACTATATTACATAGACCACAACATCCACACTACAGACTACATTACATAGACCACAACATCCACACTACAGACTACATTACATAGACCACAACATCCACGCTCCAGACTACATTACATAGACCACAACATCCACGCTCCAGACTACATTACATAGACCACAACATCCACACTACAGACTACATTACATAGACCACAACATCCACGCTCCAGACTACATTACATAGACCACAACATCCACACTACAGACTACATTACATAGACCACAACATCCACACTACAGACTACATTACATAGACCACAACATCCACGCTCCAGACTACATTACATAGACCACAACATCCACGCTCCAGACTACATTACATAGACCACAACATCCACGCTCCAGACTACATTACATAGACCACAACATCCACACTACAGACTACATTACATAGACCACAACATCCACACTACAGACTACATTACATAGACCACAACATCCACACTACAGACTACATTACATAGACCACAACATCCATGCTCCAGACTACATTACATAGACCACAACATCCACGCTCCAGACTACATTACATAGACCACAACATCCACACTACATACTACATTACATAGACCACAACATCCACGCTCCAGACTACATTACATAGACCACAACATCCACACTACAGACTACATTACATAGACCACAACATCCACGTTCCAAGCTACATTACATAGACCACAACATCCACACTACATACTACATTACATAGACCACAACATCCACGCTCCAGACTACATTACATAGACCACAACATCCACACTACAGACTGCATTATATAGACCACAACATCCACGCTCCAGACTACATTACATAGACCACAACATCCACACTACATACTACAGTACATAGACCACAACATCCACGCTCCAGACTACATTACATAGACCACAACATCCACACTACAGACTACATTACATAGACTACAACATCCACGCTCCAGACTACATTACATAGACCACAACATCCACGCTCCAGACTACATTACATAGACCACAACATCCACACTACAGACTACATTACATAGACCACAACATCCACGCTCCAGACTATATTACATAGACCACAACATCCACGCTCCAGACTACATTACATAGACCACAACATCCACGCTCCAGACTACATTACATAGACCACAACATCCACACTACAGACTATATTACATAGACAACAACATCCACGCTCCAGACTACATTACATAGACCACAACATCCACACTACAGACTACATTACATAGACCACAACATCCACACTACAGACTACATTACATAGACCACAACATCCACACTACAGACTACATTACATAGACCACAACATCCACACTACAGACTATATTACATAGACCACAACATCCACACTACATACTATATTACATAGACCACAACATCCACGCTCCAGACTACATTACATAGACCACAACATCCACACTACAGACTACATTACATAGACCACAACATCCACGCTCCAGACTATATTACATAGACCACAACATCCACACTACAGACTACATTACATAGACCACAACATCCACGCTCCAGACTATATTACATAGACCACAACATCCACACTACAGTTTACATTACATAGACCACAACATCCACACTACAGACTACATTACATAGACCACAACATCCACACTACAGACTACATTACATTGACCACAACATCCACACTACAGACTACATTACATAGACCACAACATCCACACTACAGACTACATTACATAGACCACAACATCCACACTACAGACTACATTACATAGTCCACAACATCCACACTACAGACTACATTACATAGACCACAACATCCACACTACAGACTACATTACATCCACACTACATGTCTAGATCTGGAATCCTTTAATTAATATCCTCATCTGAAAATCTGAAATAATCTGAGGTCTCATGAAAAACTTTTTTCATGTAACAATAAAGATTAACAATAATTTGTTTGCTCTCAGCTCTCAGTACCTGATGTTTAGTTGTGTGGTGTGTGGTCTTGTGTGTGTGTTTGCAGTCTCCTCTGGTCAGTAGGAACTCCCAGACAACAGTCTCTCAGTCTCACATCCAGCTAGCCTTCACTGAGCAGTCTGGCCTGTCTCACTACTCCAGGACCCAAACCCCCCTGCAGTGCGAAGCTGTGTCCAACGGGCTGTATAGCACACAGGTCTACGCACGTACACACACACACAAACATATGCAAGCACACAGATGCATGCGCACACACACATATGTGCATATGCACAGACTAGGGTTTGTATAACCCGGTTACCGGGATTTACCGGACAAAATCACTCCCTTTTCTCATGATAAATAACTGCGAGAAACCAGTAAGTTATAAAACAATATTTGTATGACCAGCATGGCGTGAAACGGAACTAGCAAATTATAGTGGCTTGGAATTAAAATTGGAATTAAAATATTTTATATTTTTATTTTATTTTTTTGGGGGGGGGGCGTTATCACTAGATTTACGCAACATGCCTACAACTTTGAAGATGCAAAATATTTTTATTTGTAAAACAAACAAGAAATAAGACAAAAAAACTTAAAAAAAAGAAATCATAACTATTCACCCCCCCAAAAGCGAGTCAATACTTTGAAGAGACACCTTTTGCAGCAGTTACAGCTGCAAGTCTCTTGGAGTATGTCTCTATAAGCTTGGCACATCTAGCCACTGAGATCTTTGCCCATTCTTCAAGGCAAAACTGCTCCAGCTCCTTCAAGTTGGATGGGTTCCGCAATATTTAATTCATACCACAGCTTTTCAATTGGATTGTTGTCTGGGCTTTGACCAGGCCATTCCAAGACATTTAAATGTTTCCCCTTAAACCACTCGAGTGTTGCTTTAGCAGTATGCTTAGGGTCATTGTCCTGCTGGAAGGTGAACCTCCGTCCCAGTCTCAAATCTCTGGAAGACTGAAACAGGTTTCCCTCAAGAATTTCCCTGAATTTAGAGCCATCCTTCATTCCTTCAATTCTGACCAGTTTACCAGTCCCTGCCGATGAAAAACATCCCAAAAAAAAAAAAAAACAGCTTTTTTCTGGCCACTCTTCCGTAAAGCCCAGCTTTGTGGAGTGTACGGCTTAAAGTGGTCCTATGGACAAATACTCCAATATCCACTGTGGAGCTTTGCAGCTCCTTCAGGGTTATCTTTGGTTTCTTTGTTGCCTCTCTGATTAATGCCCTCCTTGCTTAGTCTGTGAGTTTTGGTGGGCGGCCCTCTCTTGGCAGGTTTGTTGTGGAGCCATAATCTTTCAATTTTTTAATAATGGATTTAATAGTGCTCTGTGGGATGCTCAAAGTTTCAGATATTTTTTTATAACCCAACCCTAGTCTGTACTTCTCCACAACTTTGTCCCTGACTTGTTTGGAGAGCTCCTTGATCTTCATGGTGTCGCTTGCTTTGTGGTGCCCCTTGCTTAGTGGTGTTGCAGACTCTGAGGCCTTTCAGAACAGGTGTGTATATATACTGAGATCAGGTGACAGATCATGCAACACTTAATTGATGTCCACCTGTGTGAAATCTAACTAATTATGTGACTTCTGAAGGTAATTTGTTACACTAGATCTTATTTAGGGCTTCATAACAAAGGGGGTGAATACATACAGTGGGGCAAAAAAGTATTTAGTCAGCCACCAATTGTGCAAGTTCTCCCACTTAAAAAGATGAGAGAGGCCTGTAATTTTCATCATAGGTACACTTCAACTATGACAGACAAGATGAGGGAAAAAAATCCAGAAAATCACATTGTAGGATTTTTTATTAATTTATTTGTAAATTATGATGGAAAATAAGTATTTGGTCACCTACAAACAAGCAAGATTTCTGGCTCTCACAGACCTGTAACTTCTTCTATAAGAGGCTCCTCTGTCCTCCACTCGTTACCTGTATTAATGGCACCTGTTTAAACTTGTTATCAGTATAAAAGACACCAGTCCACAACCTCAAACAGTCACAAACTCCACTATGGCCAAGACCAAAGAGCTGTCAAAGGACACCAGAAACAAAATTGTAGACCTGCACCAGGCTGGGAAGACTGAATCTGCAATAGGTAATTTTATTTTTTATTTTATTTTATTTAACCTTTATTTAACCAGGTAGTCTAGTTGAGAACAAGTTCTCATTTGCAACTGCGACCTGGCCAAGATAAGGCATAGCAGTGTGAACAGACAACACAGAGTTACACATGGAGTAAACAATTAACAAGTCAATAACACAGTAGAAAAAAGGGGAGTCTATATATACATTGTGTGCAAAAGGCATGAGAAGGTAGGCAAATAATTACAATTATGCAGATTAACACTGGAGTGATACATGATCAGATGGTTATGTACAGGTAGAGATATTGGTGTGCAAAAGAGCAGAAAAATAAATAAATAAAAACAGTATGGGGATGAGGTAGGTGAAAATGGGTGGGCTATTTACCAATAGACTATGTACAGCTGCAGCGATCGGTTAGCTGCTCAGATAGCAGATGTTTGAAGTTGGTGAGGGAGATAAAAGTCTCCAACTTCAGCGATTTTTGCAATTCGTTCCAGTCACAGGCAGCAGAGAACTGGAACGAAAGGCGGCCAAATGAGGTGTTGGCTTTAGGGATGATCAGTGAGATACACCTGCTGGAGCGCGTGCTACGGATGGGTGTTGCCATCGTAACCAGTGAACTGAGATAAGGCGGAGCTTTACCTAGCATGGACTTGTAGATGACCTGGAGCCAGTGGGTCTGGCGACGAATATGTAGCGAGGGCCAGCCGACTAGAGCATACAAGTCGCAGTGGTGGGTGGTATAAGGTGCTTTAGTGACAAAACGGATGGCACTGTGATAAACTGCATCCAGTTTGCTGAGTAGAGTGTTGGAAGCAATTTTGTAGATGACATCGCCAAAGTCGAGGATCGGTAGGATAGTCAGTTTTACTAGGGTAAGTTTGGCGGCGTGAGTGAAGGAGGCTTTGTTGCGGAATAGAAAGCCGACTCTTGATTTGATTTTCGATTGGAGATGTTTGATATGGGTCTGGAAGGAGAGTTTAGAGTCTAGCCAGACACCTAGGTACTTATAGATGTCCACATATTCAAGGTTGGAACCATCCAGGGTGGTGATGCTGGTCAGGCGTGCGGGTGCAGGCAGCGAACGGTTGAAAAGCATGCATTTGGTTTTACTAGCGTTTAAGAGCAGTTGGAAGCCACGGAAGGAGTGCTGTATGGCATTGAAGCTCGTTTGGAGGTTAGATAGCACAGTGTCCAAGGACGGGCAGGAAGTATATAGAATGGTGTCGTCTGCGTAGAGGTGGATCAGGGAATCGCCCGCAGCATGAGAAACATCATTGATATATACAGAGAAAAGAGTCGGCCCGAGAATTGAACCCTGTGGCACCCCCATAGAGACTGCCAGAGGACCGGACAGCATGCCCTCCGATTTGACACACTGAACTCTGTCTGCAAAGTAATTGGTGAACCAGGCAAGGCAGTCATTCGAAAAACCGAGGCTACTGAGTCTGCCGATAAGAATACGGTGATTGACAGAGTCGAAAGCCTTGGCAAGGTCTATGAAGACGGCTGCACAGTACTGTCTTTTATCGATGGCGGTTATGATATCGTTTAGTACCTTGAGCGTGGCTGAGGTACACCCGTGACCGGCTCGGAAACCAGATTGCACAGCGGAGAAGGTACGGTGGGATTCGAGATGGTCAGTGACCTGTTTGTTGACTTGGCTTTCGAAGACCTTAGATAGGCAGGGCAGGATGGATATAGGTCTGTAACAGTTTGGGTCCAGGGTGTCGCCCCCTTTGAAGAGGGGGATGACTGCGGCAGCTTTCCAATCCTTGGGGATCTCAGACGATATGAAAGAGAGGTTGAACAGGCTGGTAATAGGGGTTGCGACAATGGCGGCGGATAGTTTCAGGAATAGAGGGTCCAGATTGTCAAGCCCAGCTGATTTGTACGGGTCCAGGTTTTGCAGCTCTTTCAGAACATCTGCTATCTGGATTTGGGTAAAGGAGAACCTGGAGAGGCTTGGGCGAGTAGCTGCGGGGGGGGGGGGGGAGCTGTTGGCCGAGGTTGGAGTAGCCAGGCGGAAGGCATGGCCAGCCGTTGAGAAATGCTTGTTGAAGTTTTCGATAATCATGGATTTATCGGTGGTGACCGTGTTACCTAGCCTCAGTGCAGTGGGCAGCTTGGAGGAGGTGCTCTTGTTCTCCATGGACTTCACAGTGTCCCAGAACTTTTTGGAGTTGGAGCTACAGGATGCAAACTTCTGCCTGAAGAAGTTGGCTTTAGCTTTCCTGACTGACTGTGTGTATTGGTTCCTGACTTCCCTGAACAGTTGCATATCGCGGGGACTATTCGATGTTAGTGCAGTCCGCCACAGGATGTTTTTGTGCTGGTCGAGGGCAGTCAGGTCTGGAGTGAACCATGGGCAGCTTGGTTTGAAGAAATCAACTGTGGGAGCAATTATTAGGAAATGGAAGACATACAAGACCACTGATAATCTCCCTCGATCTGGGGCTCCACGCAAGATCTCACCCCGTGGGGTCAAAATGATCACAAGAACGGTGAGCAAAAATCCCAGAACCACACAGGGGGACCTAGTGAATTACCTGCAGAGAGCTGGGACCAAAGTAACAAAGCCTACCATCAGTAACACACTACGCCGCCAGGGACTCAAATCCTGCAGTGCCAGACGTGTCCCCCTGCTTAAGCCAGTACATGCCCAGGCCCGTCTGTAGTTTGCTAGAGAGCATTTGGATGATCCAGAAGAAGATTGGGAGAATGTCATATGGTCAGATCAAACCAAAATATAACTTTTTGGTAAAAACTCAACTCGTCGTGTTTGGAGGACAAAGAATGCTGAGTTGCATCCAAAGAACACCATACCTACTGTGAAGCATGGGGGTGGAAACATCATGCTTTGGTGCTGTTTTTCTGCAAAGGGACCAGGACGACTGATCCGTGTAAAGGAAAGAATGAATGGGGCCATGTATCGTGAGATTTTGAGTGAAAACCTCCTTCCATCAGCAAGGGCATTGAAGATGAAACGTGGCTGGGTCTTTCAGCATGACAATGATCCCAAACACATCGCCCGGGCAACGAAGGAGTGGCTTCGTAAGAAGCATTTCAAGGTCCTGGAGTGGCCTAGCCAGTCTCCAGATCTCAACCCCATAGAAAATCTTTGGAGGGAGTTGAAAGTCTGTGTTGCCCAGCAACAGCCCCAAAACATCACTGCTCTAGAGGAGATCTGCATGGAGGAATGGGCCAAAATACCAGCAACAGTGTGTGAAAACCTTGTGAAGACATACAGAAAACATTTGACCTCTGTCATTGCCAACAAAGGGTATATAACAAAGTATTGAGATAAACTTTTGTTATTGACCAAATACTTATTTTCCACCATAATTTGCAAATAAATTCATTAAAAATCCTACAATGTGATTTTCTGGATTTTTTTTCTCATTTTGTCTGTCATAGTTGAAGTGTACCTATGATGAAAATTACAGGCCTCTCTCATATTTTTAAGTGGGAGACCTTGCACAATTGGTGGCTGACTAAATACTTTTTTGCCCCACTGTATGCCAGGTTACCTGGGAGAAAAATTATTTATTCTCGGGATGGAACTTCTGTAAAATACCGGGAAACTATTCAACCCTAGCAGGGACGCATGCAAACATACACGCAGCACGCACCACACATACAGCACGTACCACACACATAGCACGCACCACACACATAGCACGCACCACACACACAGCACGCACCACACACACAGCACACACCACACACATAGCACGCACCACACACATAGCACGCACCACACACATAGCACGCACCACACACACAGCACGCACCACACACATAGCACGCACCACACACATAGCACGCACCATACACACAGCACGCACCACACACATAGCACGCACCACACACATAGCACGCACCACACACATAGCACGCACCACACACATAGCACGCACCACACACATAGCACGCACCACACACACAGCATGCACCACACACATAGCACGCACCACACACACAGCCCGTACCACACACATAGCACTCACCACACACATAGCACGCACCACACACACAGCACGCACCACACACACAGCACGCACCACACACATAGCACGCACCACACACATAGCACGCACCACACACACAGCACGCACCACACACATAGCACGCACAACACACACAGCACGCACCACACACATAGCACGCACCACACACACAGCACGCACCACACACACAGCACGCACCACACACATAGCATGCACCACACACATAGCACGCACCACACACATAGCATGCATAGTACGCACCACGCACCACACGCATAGCACGCACCACACACATAGCATGCATAGCACGCACCACACACATAGCACGCACCACACACATAGCACGCACCACACACATAGCACGCACCACACACATAGCACGCACCACACACATAGCACGCACCACACACATAGCACGCACCACACATATAGTACTCACCACACACATAGCACGCACCACACACATAGCATGCACCACACACATAGCACGCACCACACACATAGTATGCATAGCATGCACCACACACATAGCACGCACCACACACATAGCACGCACCACACGCATAGCACGCACCACACACATAGCATGCATAGCACGCACCACACACACAGCACTCACCACACACATAGCATGAATAGCACGCACCACACACACAGAAATAAACAAATACAAGGATACAAAACTAGAGGCCGGTTACATTTCCTAGAACCTATTCCCCTGCTTTGTTATGGAAAGCATGCTGAAATGTAATTATATAATTTACACATCACTACATTTCAATCTGCTTTCTAGTTTTATTGTATGTCTTATAGGCATGATCTATCACCCATGTCAAGAACATTTAGAGAAATAATTAATAATGGTTCATATAATTATAATTATTATACGGTCATTTACGTTCATTAAAATTTGAAAGGGTTCAGTAAACGCGAATGATTTGTACAGGAATAGAGGAGGAATTTAAGTAGAAGGAATCTGCATCAAAATGAGAGGTAGGCTACTACTCCCCCTGTTGGCCAGAAACAGAAAACATAACTATTCTTCAGAATGAAAGAGCATTGGGAATATTGTAGATGTGTTTTGTCTGAAACAATATGAAGAACCACAGATTGGAGGTGTGTTGCTGTACACTAATTGCTCTATTTAGCCACAACTCATCATCATCATCCTTCTCTCCTTTCAGACTGGGGAACAATAACGCTAGATAGGTATCCTGTTGTTGACCACTGTTTAGTGTCTCAGACCAACCATGAACCACACAACCCTCTGTCTTCACTAATACAGACCATCTATGGTACTTAGTGAGTGGTGCCGACAGACTAACATTGGTTCTGACTAGCTGGTTTGCTGTTCTATGTATTTCCTCTGGGCTGCATGGGGCCTATGGGTACATAACAAACAGGAAAGAGGCTGACCCAGAGAAGCAAGTCCGAAAGTCAGAGATGCCTATCAATTGTTCTCTCTCATGGTGGAATTTCCACATTGTGTTGTTGTGACTGATATTGTTAACAGAATAAGAAAAACAACACAAATGGCTGTTGCTGATATGGTGACTCATTTGCTAAGCATCTTAGTTCTTTAACATTTCCCCTGAACAGATTTTCTGACATCTAGATTTCTACCACAATGGCTATAGTAAGGCATATGCATCTGTTCAAGAGAAAAACAACAACATTAACCTAGTACTAGTTATTTAGGTTACATTTCATTCAATCTATCAGCATTTCATGTAAAAACGTATTTTAATCTGAGTTTCCTCCTCTCCCCCAGCAGAGAGCAGGAGAGGGCTGCCGTAGCAGAGCGCTGCCTGGTGAGGCTGGACCTCCTCCTGTATCCATCCCTGGTCCCTCGGCTGGACGGCGCTCCAGCAACCTGGCCCAGCTCAATGAAGATGACCTATGAACCGTGACCGATAGGAGGAAAACTGAGAGGTCATGGACCTCCACAGCTAGTGCAGAGAGAAGCAGGGGGACCTCATCTAGGCCTAACATCTGTTGATGCTATTGTAACTTTAGGGAACTTTTGAAGATGGATGGATGACTCTCTTTATGGAGCAAGGACTAGATGGAGGCTGCTTTTTCAGACTGTTACAGGATGGTTCACTGGCATCATGAGAAAAATATCCCAGGATTCTAATGGAATATACAGTATGGGCTGAAATGATAAACAGTCATTAGATCATTGATCATGTGATGCCAGGTTGAAGACGTGTAGCACCCAGACAGATGATGCGATGGCTGACTGTATGAAGAAAACTCTATGGACATCAGGTATTATGGGGACTGATGACTTTGCTTGTTTTATTGTTAGAGAATTTCTATACAGTATCTATTGTACTGTCTATCTACAGGCCAGGGATTTCTTCACAGGGAAATGCCATGGGGGGTTTACTGGAGAAGTGTGTACATACTGCATGTCTGTAAAATGTGTTTGTGCGTGTGTACAGGATAGGCGGTTGCTCTTCTTGTGCCAACATGCAGATTAAAGAACTCCACCCTGAAGAGAAAAGGAGTGTAGATCTGAACGACTCTTTCTCTCAGCTCTCTCACACGGCTGGATTCTTCTATCCCTCCTTTATAAAGACAACTATTTGTATTTTCAGGCCATTGTTGAAA
Source organism: Oncorhynchus clarkii lewisi (assembly GCF_045791955.1). NCBI lineage: Eukaryota > Metazoa > Chordata > Actinopteri > Salmoniformes > Salmonidae > Oncorhynchus > Oncorhynchus clarkii. Next base: position 68,111,226 of record NC_092155.1, read on the forward strand.
CATGTCATCATTCCTCCACTCGACGGGGCCTACAGTACACTATGTTGCTTTAGTAGACATTGAGGAGAGAGGGGATGCCAGCTAGATTAATACATTTGATCTGTACATATGTAGAAGTTTGGATTCATCTGTTATAGAAAATAGCTTTTCTGCTCCTGTCGCAGTGTTTCAAAAAAGACGAGAATGAGAGGACTCCAATGTTCTCTTTTTCTGTTTGACCGAAGCTGGCTCTTGTTTGATCTGAATATTCCACAATAGAAAGGGGCGAGGGAGCCCCCTGGAGGCACTCTGCAGGCGTGGCATCACTCACTCACTCACTCACTCAGTCTTTCCTCAGATTCAGATACAGATCGATTCCTAGGTAAGTTCTCAATCACATACACCTCACATCCTCTCTCCTCATCTCAATCTCAAACCCCATTGGTGGAAATGTTCAGAGGGAAGGGACCTCTGGCTTTCTCATCCAATTAGTTGTGAGAAGGAGAAGAAGAGAGAGGACGGAAGGAGTGTGTAATTGAGGTCTTCCCCTTGTGTCCGTTGCCTAAATCCTTTCGCTAAACGTCAAAGAGAAAGGGGAGAATTATAAGAGATGAGGAGAGGATGGGAGGAGAGGAAGGAATCGAGCCAGGACTATGAAGATGTGGCCAGAGAAATGGCCATACCAATGCTTGGGGATAGAGACCAACTGATTTTTCAAATGTATATTTTCTTGACGTCCTCTAGGTACGTCCTAGGAGACATTAATGGGTTGTGTTGAAATATGAAATAAGATGTCACACAGTCGTCTGTTAAGTCCAATGTTGATGTGCCACAGCTTTCTGCTGTATTTAATCATCTGGCTTTTGCTAATGCACACTACTACACACCATACTGTTGGCTCGAGCTTACATCTCTTCTTCTAGATAAAGGAGACAGTTTAGAGACCGCTAACTACTTGGGTTATTGTGTCAGTTGACATTATGGATAAAAAGTTCTGCATCCTCTGTCCACATCAAAATGAGATGTGTGAAAAAACGGACGATTTTGAGACGTCAAATACTTCAGTTCGTATTGCCACTACAATATTATTACCAACTGTTGTGTTTAACACATCAAATACTTGTAGTTGTGATGTTGTGTATTTCCACTCCCAACCTTTCCTCCTATTAATCAAAGCAAATGACTGTCAACAGAGACAATAAGAGAAGAGTCTGACATCTAGCATGTCCGCTTTTGGTTAATTCCTCTCTATGACCAGTAAGGCTTCCACATCCAGATAGTAGCCTAACAAGACCTCTGCACCAAAGATCAATGGCTTCGAGTTGCAATGGCACCTCTAGCTAAATCTATTTCAAATATCAGCACGGAGGAGAGCCCTACCGTGACTGTTTCAATTCAGAACACCATCTCATACAAACCCAGAGTACTCCATGACTACGGGGTGCCGTTTGTAAATTTAAACAGTGAAGACTGTCATATTTCAATGGCAATTTTTGATCTAGCATTTTGTGCATGTGACTTAAATATGAAGGAATACCAGTCCTGAAATGAATATAGACTAAAGAGCGGAAATATGGGTTATGGAGATGACATATTTGACGGAATAGAATCTGTTGTATTATATTAAATAAAGTGAACTTTTTAATTAAGAATTGCCTATTTTTATGTATTTTCTGAAGGTATATCCCACTAACATTGAGATACTCCTGATATATTTCCATATATATTCAGATTATTAATACATGGGTATTACAACCGAATCCGTTCAAAATATTGAAGAGGAGTGGGACAACATTCCACATTCAACAGCCTGATCAACTCTATGTGATGGAGATGGGTCGCACTACATCAGGCAAATGGTGGCCACACCAGATACTGACTGGTTTTCTGATCCACGTCCCTACTTTTTTTTAAGGTATCTGTGACTAACAGATGCATATCTGTATTCCCAGTCATGTGAAATCCATAGATTAGGGCCTAATTTATTTGTTTTAATTGGTTGATTTTAACTTGACTTTAACTCAGTAAAATCTTAGAAATTGTTGCATGTTGTGTATACATTTTTGTTCAGTGTATATCCGAATGTAACAATTAATGTCAGTCTCAGTTTGTCTCTTTATTCTAATCTAAAAGGAACGATGACCTAGCCCTGTGTAACGCTTCTCGTTGGTGGAAGGAGAGGAGGACCAAAATGCAGCGTGGTAAATGTTCATCATGTTTTAATTGAACAAACTGAACACTACACAAAATAATAACGAAGAGAAAACGAAACAGTTCTGCCAGGTGAACAGACATTAAACAGAAATTAAACAGCCACAACCAAAATGGGGAAAACAGGCTACCTAAGTATGATTCTCAATCAGAGACAACTAACGACACCTGCCTCTGATTGAGAACCATACAAGGCCAAACACATAGAAATATAACAACCTAGAAAAAGGAACATAGACTACCCACCCCAAATCACGCCCTGACCAACCTAACACAAAGACATAAGAAAGGAACTAAGGTCAGAACGTGACTGTACCCCCCCCCCCCCCCCCAAAGGTGCGGACTCCGGCCGCAAAACCTGAACCTGTAGGGGATGGTCTGGGTGGGCGTCTGTCCGCGGTGGCGGCTCTGGCGCGGGACGTGGACCCCACTCCACCATAGTCTTTGTTTGCCCGCTTAAGTGGCGCTTTTGGAGCGGTGACCCTCGCCGCCGACCTCGGACTGGGGACCCTTGCAGCGGGCCCCGAATAGATGGGAGACTCCGGCAGTGCCGGACAGGCGGGAGACTCCGGCAGCGCCGTAGTGAAGGGTGACTCCGGCAGCGCTGTAGTGAAGGGCGACTCCGGCAGCGCCTGACTGACGGGTGGCTCTGGCAGCTCAGGACAGACGGGCTGCTCTGGCAGCTCAGGACAGACAGGTGGCTCTGGCAGCTAAGGACAGACGGGCGGCTCTGGCAGCTCAGGACAGACGGCGGCTCTGGCCTGGAGAGAGAACCTGGAGGGAGGAGACGGAGAGACAGCCTAGTGCGTGGGGCTGCCACAGGACCCACCAGGCTGGGGAGACCTACAGGAGGCCTGGTGCGTGGAGGAGGCACCGGATGGACCGGGCTGTGGGGGAGCACTGGAGCTCTGGTGCGCAGCCTTGGCACCACTCCTCCAGGCTGGATGATCACTTTAGCCCGGACCATCCAGAGTGCAGGCACAGGTTGAACCGGGCTGTGGGTGAGCACTGGAGATCTGGTGCATACCACTCGCACCTTTCGCTTAGGCTCAATACCCACATTCGCCCGGCACGGGCGGAGCTCAGGCCTAGGACGCACTGCACCCTCCCAGCGCCCCGGAGACACAGCACGCAGCGCCGGCACAGGATACCCTGGGCCGAAATGGCGTACCGGAGACCAAACACGCTGGGCCGGCACAACACGCCCTGGCTGGATGCCCACTCTCGCATGGCACTTGCTGGCCGATAGCGCACCGGGCTATGAGCGCGTACTGGCGACACCGTGTGTTTGACTGCATAACACGGTGCCTGACCAGTACTGCGCTTCTTCCGGTAAGCACGGGGAGTTGGCTCAGGTCTATCGCCTGACTCCGCCAATCTCCCCGTGTTCCCCCCCCCCCAATGTTTTGGGGCTGCCTCTCGTGCCTGTTGCGCTGCCTCTCGTGCCTGTTGCGCTGCCTCTCGTGCCTGTTGCGCTGCCTCTCGTGCCTGTTGCGCTGCCTCCAGTTCTTCCTTGGGGCGGCGATATTCCCCAGCTTGTGCCCTGGGTCCTTTGCCTTCCAGTATCTCCTCCCAAGTCCAGAACCCTCTGCTCCAGGTTACCACGCTGCTTGGTCCTTTATTGGTGGGTAGTTCTGTAATGGTTTTCCTCCTCTTCTGAGGAGGAGTAGGAAAGATCGGACCAATGCACAGCGTGGTAAGTGTCCATATTTTAATTAAAGAAAACCGAACCAAAAGAACAAGAGAAAAAAATGAAAACCGAAACAGTCCTGTATGGAAAAACACAGACACAGAAAACAACTACCCACAAATCATAGTGGGAAAACAGGCTGCCTAAGTATGGTTCTCAATCAGAGACAATGATAAACAGCTGCCTCTGATCGGGAACCATACCAGGCCAAACACAGAAAAACAAAAACATAGAACAACACATAGAATGCCCACCCCAACTCACGCCCTGACCAAACTAAAATAGAGACATAAAAAAGGAACTAAGGTCAGGACGTGACAGTAACACGGCTGTGATATAGAATACAGGGGCTGGGGGCAATTGGGAGGAGGCTAATGGGAGAGAAAGCCCCTTAAAATTGAGAGGGTAAGGCTGGGGGAGAGGGGAGGCTGGGAGATAGAAAGAGGTGAGAGAGGGGGTGAGGCTTGGGGAGAGGGTGAAGCTGGGAGCTAGAGAGGAGGGATGAAGAGGAAAAATCAACGGGCTTTCCTGTCACCACTGGGGTGGTCTAAGCAACAGGGGGGTCTGCGCAACGGGGGTCCCATTCAAAGGGGGAGTCCTGTCGAGTGGAGGGCCAGTGCATCTGTTGACTCAATCTCCTCAATTCAGAGAAAGTAAACAGCCATTAAAGCCACATGATTGTGAACTTGATTGCAGAAGGCGAAACAACTTCCCCTGAAAATCCCTCCCCCAAACTGCACTCAAACAGCCCCCGTCCCCCCACCAAACTACTCCCTGAACAGCCCTCACCCACCCACCCACTAAACTGCCCTCAAACAGCCCCTTGTCCCCCCCACCAAACTGCCCCCAAACATTCCTTCACACTTCAATGATAGAATACTGAAATTCACACAATACTAGTATTAGGTGGAAGTAGGCATAGCAAGCATTTGAGTCTCACATTATCACTCTGACAAAATATGAGAAAATAACATCAGATAACATGGATTTGCTTTAGCAAGGAATTTACATTTATTAAAATGTACATGCGGTCTTAACTTGAATAAGGTTGTGCGTGAAATAAATATATGCATTATTTACAAAGTCTTACAAATGTTTGTTTGTATCTACAGTATAGTAATGGCAATTCACATTATAATGAAATAACATGAATCCATTTCAACAATAATTACTAAAACATTATCACACTGATCCCGCCAATCAACCGTCAGATCAATGTATACATTTGGCCAAACAGGACATTTCTAAGATCAACCAATGTGTGGTATACTTATTTCAGATACATTTTCCTCCTCAGGTAATTAACAGTTCATTAACAAAAAGATTTCCAGATTCTAAAAGGTGAAACATGCAGAAAGTTGATTATTTGCATATTACACACATTTGCTGAATTATTTACATTTTAATATTACGAATCAAATCTAAATCCAATGAATGCCTTGGACTTTGATAGATGATCACTGTTGGAACCATGTCATCATTAAGAGGAAAGAGTTCCTTTGATCTTGCTAATCATTTTGTGTGATAACTAGAAATGCCCATCACAGTGAATGCTCTGTATCCATATATAAATCCTAAACCTCGCCACGCACTTGGCTTCCCTTGTTATGAAATACCTCTCACGACAACAGAATATACTAGAGTGTATAGTCTGTCCTCGTGGTTCGCTCCACTCTATCTCAGAGGGTCTGTGGCAGTTAGTTACAGTACAGTCACACATTGCAATCTCTTGACTCTATAATGCGGCCCTCATAGTCTGCTTTACTCTCTCTTGATATTGGCCAACAGAGAGTCTGACGTGTTCCCACAGGACCGGCTCTTCCTACTCTGGTGAGTCTTGACGTGTTTGGAGAGGTGGTCGCTCCTCATGAACCTCTTCCCGCACTGCTGGCATCCAAACCTTTTCTCCCCGGTGTGTGTTCTGAGGTGGCGCTGTAGCTCGTCGGAGCGCGTGAAGCTCTTCCCGCAGAACAGCCAGTTGCAGATGAACGGCCTCTCCCCGGCATGCCAGCGCAGGTGAGCCTTCAGGTGAGACGTCTTCTTGTACACCTTGCCGCACTCTGGGATGTGGCAGATGTGCAGTCTCTTCTTGCCAAACTCGAGTCCCCCGCCGTTGGCCTGGCAGTTGGGGCACTTGCAGCGACGGCAGCGGCGTGTGGAGGATAACAGGCCCTTGGAGGTGCCCTGGAGGAGGGCTGTGATTTGGGGCTGTTGACCCAGGACCAGCTGCCGGCCCAGGGAGAAGGCGTGGGGGTGGTTGGAGGAGCTGCTGTGGCCAGTGGTCTGGGGGAGGCTCCACCACCCCTGCTGGCCCTCCTCCCCCACGTGGTGGTGTCCTCCGGATAGATGGTGCCTGGCAGAAGAGACAGAGTTCTGGAGAAAGCTGGGGAAGTTCTGTCCCACAGAGACTGCGTTGTGTTGAGGGTAGTAGGGCGGCCCATTGGGGCCCTGGCTCTGGGACGAGAGGACCTTGACTGGAGAGAGCTCGAAGGAGTAGGCGGATGGAGGCTCGGCCGGCGGAGTCAGGGGCAGCTCGTGGTGGTGGTGGTGATGGTGGTGGTGATGGTGGAGCGCGTGGGGGTGGGGGTGAGGGCCCAGGCCAGACTGCAGACTGTGTCCACATCCAACAGGGAACTGGACCTTGGGCACCGTTAACGTCATGGCCTGGTGGGCGGCCGCGGCTGCAGTGAAGCTGGAGGCACTGAGACTAGAACTAGGGGCCACTGCCACCTCGTTGCTCCATATTTGGAACATCCCGGAGGCTGCGCCTACCCTCATGGACTCCTCATAGGGAAACTGGGAACCATCGGAGCCCACCATGGAGCCCACAGTGCCTCCCACAACCGTCCCCCCCACCTGCCAGGCCTGGCTACAGGTGGTGGCCAAGAAGGACAGGGCGTTGGGGGCTCCCTCTGGGGATGAGCTAGGGGTCCGGTCCTGGTAGAAGATGGATAAAGAACATGGTTCACTACCTCACACTAATGAGCCAAGCTCATTAAAACTCAATAAAGTCAATTAATAGTGTAAATAATTATGTTATTTCTCACGTCATACTTTTTTTTGCTGTTGAATATCAGATAACAGACGTTTGCAGATGAATGTAAACTACAATATTCGCAAATCGTTATCAATCACTAATCAATCACAATAATTAAATGATCATGATACCACGTTATTTGTTCAACATAAAACTTCCTAACATTCTTTCATTCTTTAAGATTTTACAATACTTTACGTTTTCTTAGTTATAAACGCATCAGACAGTGAATAGCCTACTGACAATCCGTGGGAAGTCAAGCTTCAGAACTCTGCAATTATTAATGAGTTGTTGCGCAAGTTCTTCTTGCCACACATTTATGAGGACTCCATAAACGGTATAAGTAGAACTGCCTATACTGATCTGTATCAAAATTATTACTAACAAACCTGTAAAAAGGTGTGCAGAAAGTTGTCAGTCCGTTGTATCGTCAGAGCTGCCATCTGTTCACCGGCTCTGTCTCGCTCCTGCAACACGAGCTGCGCAGACCAGCGGCGATTGCGGTGCAGTGAAGCGCAAAAGCAAGCGCTCGGGTCAGTAGCGACCCTGAAAATAAAAACAGTCCTATTCCGAAACAAAGTAATCCAATGTCATTCAAGACAATTGTACTGCCCTCAGTCCGTCTCGTTACAACTCATAAAATGGTCTGAATGAATGAAAAACCCAAACTCATTCCACTTTATTTGAATCCTTTTCGCATTCAACCACAGAGCAGAGCGTGTCTTTTGAAGTGCGAGTGAGGAATTAACTATTGCAATATGAATGCTGTGTTTAATGTCAAAGGCAGTTGGGCTGCATCTCGTCTTTATAGGGCGAGAGGGTCCTCTCAACGGGGTCTCCACGAGAACCAGTGAACGAAGAGAGAGAGGGGGATGTGAGGATTATTATTTGGGGAGGGGGTTACATTGATAATAAATTAGGTTAGGGGGTGGGTTGCTCATAATTTCACTCAATTTCAACCAAATCCTGACCTCGCAAAACAACTCCTTCCTCAATTGTTCTGCATAACTTTGAGGCGTGATAAAGGTCTTCTCCAATATGCTACAATTTGAAGGAGGGATTTGCTCCCGATTTTATTTGCATATAAACTGCGTAACTGCTTTAGTATACCTGCAACCGGTATTATTATGAATAATAATATGCCAAATCATAATAAAAATAAGCATGATAATTCAATAAATATAGGGTACATTTATACAATAAAATATCCATGATAAACAGTTCATGAGCAGTTAAACTCACAAATACATGTCTTAAATTGTGTTCAATGCACCATAATGTAAAGCAATTTTTTTTTTTTTAGATGAGATGAATTAGCCATCACAGAGAATTTAGTGTCAAGTACATTGGTGATACACTGTATCATACCAGGGTGAGCAATACATCATCAAATCCGTTTACAAGTCACAATCAAATAAATTTAATCACAGAAATAACTGAAACGCTTATAATCATCTTCCCTGAATTTCTCTCTTTTTTTATTTCTTTCTCATGGTTACACCTTCCCAGGCATTTCACTTGGGATCTGACTGTAGTGTCGGACACACAGCCTTCACGGCCGTAACATTGAATGTTTTCCCTCACAAAGATCATTGATAAAAATCGAATCAAAGCCTCCCTAATTCTCACTGCTAGGTGACACATCCAATAGGTCCTGCCAGTGCTTGACTCCTTCACACTTCAGGGTCATGGAAAGGTCGTTTCAGATCTAGCACATTGAATAGAGATTGGGAGAGTTAATCTCATTCTGTAGGTCTGTTCACCATTACAATGTTGAGTTTAAATCTAAGTCTGGAGTTTACCTCATTTCTCATGTAAATGCAAGAACAAAGCAATGAACCACATCTCTTCGCAATGAACCACATTATCCTCATAGGTTGGGGGTTTTCATTCCAAGAGAATGCAGAAAACTTTGCAGATAATTCACAGACACTGTGTGTTCTTACAAAACACCAGTCTTATTAAAGACAAACTGTATATCAGTCATACTGTAAGCTACCAGTATATTTTACTTTCCAGCTACCTTATTTGTAAAAGTTTAGTTGAATGCGGACAAGAATGGGCAAGCATTAAACATTAACACCAGGCAATATTTACAAATGTTGTCACTGCCAACCTAATCTGACCACAGGAATTGTCATTATTGAACAGCTGCTATTCGTTATTATAACACTATAACATTATTGAGTTTGCCCTATGACCATTTGAGGCAGAGATTATTTCCTCTGCCATTTGTAAAGAAAAAGGCTTGTAGCCAGAAGTGTGGGGCAGCGTTGCCCCTAATATATATGTGTGTATATATGTGTATAATATATATATATATATATATATATGTGTGTGTGTGTGTGTGTGTGTGTGTGTGTGTGTGTGTGTGTGTGTGTGTGTGTGTGTGTGTGTGTGTGTGTGTGTGTGTGTGTGTGTGTGTGTGTGTGTGTGTGTGTGTGTGTGTGTGTGTGTGTGTGTGTGTGTGTGTGTTACAATTGGTGTAATAGAATATGGTAATGGTTTAAATAAAAAAGCAAACATCCTGAAGAAAGTGACAGAAGGGGACAGGGAATGTATAATGACTTTATATTTAAAATGTTTGATAAATTATAGGTTTATAGCTCATGCTTTGATGCAATGCTAATGCAGTGAAGGATGTTAATCACTTTGAGTAGAAGGCCTTTCATGGCCATTTTATATTGGGTCAAGAGAGAGGATCTATTACGTGGTGCATGAACATACATCATGTCATCTCAATAACTGTGACCCAAATTATGCATTTAACTTAATACTACAAAGAAAAGTATGTGGTTGGCTCTCAGCTCTGAAGGATCCTGTCTACCATGCAGTAGAATTCAGCTCCTTATGCAAATGTCTTGTTACACCCACCCTTTGTGAACAGTACAAGATATCCATTCAATCTTCTGTAACCTTAGCTTGCCATCAAAAAACAATAGATAACATGGCTTTCTGGCGAGGAAATCCTCACTAATTCTTCACACAAAAAATATGCCTGTTAAAATGCGTCTGTAATAGGTATGTTGAAACAGTATTTTCACTTTGAAATGCATTCCTTTCAAAACGGTTGTCTCTATGTTCTCTAAGAAAAAAAAACTATTCACAGAATGCACTTTGATTTACTATCTTTGGATACAGATTCCCAGTGCAGCTTTAAAAAATGTAATAGTATAAGGAATGATTTAAATAAAAAAGAACAGAATACAAACAAATGAAAGACAGTCTTCCAAGAAGGAAGACATCAAATATTAGTGCTGTCCCATCTTCAAGGCTCGGAGAGAGGCTGAGGTACCCAGGCTGCTGCTGTGTGTCTCGTTAGGCTTTGTTACACAGTACTAGTTGTTAATTAACCTGATTCCTATTTCCTGTCCATTCTCTTCCCCTCCTCCCCCCATCTCCCCTCCTACCCCTCCCCCCACTGTAGGACTGCCTCCCTCCCCTCCCACCTTCCCAGATGAGGTGCTTTGATGTGCAAAGTACTCTCTCCTCACTTTGAACTGTGAAAACAATGCTTATGTGGTGGTGCTCTGCTTACAGCTTCCCTTCCCTCCCTGTGTTAGCTCATTTAAATAGACCTGGAACAAACAGCGAGCAGGCTTCCTTATAAAAAATTTCCTCATTTCCAGGGAGAGAGCCATCCCAGTGTTCAGCTGTTGTGATAGCCTTACAACTGTAAACACTCATGGTTGCTGAGGACAGATAGCCGGCCTTCGGAATATAAAAAGCGAGGACTTCAGAGTTATCATAATATATCATTGAGGCCATTTAAAGAATTTAAACTGAAGGGAGAATAGATTGGTAATTGATATAACATGTATGAAATAGGTCAGAACACAAACTATCTCAGGGTAAATTTCTGCAGTGTAATATTGTAATGTGTGAATTAATGTATATCAAACTGTCATACTTTTCACCCATTACAGCTAAAGAAAACATCAAAAGCCCTCAGATCACTAAATTGTCCCAGCTTCTCCAGTCACCTGGACAGACAGACAGCACACATCTCCACTTGTCAAAGAACATTTTTATCAATATCAGGAGCACTTGAAGTTTGTTTTTCATTTTGTTTTTCTGACACTCTTAACACCTTCAGAAGTCAGAACACAGGAGTGTGTGATCAAAGCGTCTCACGGTTAGTTCTGGAAACACAGGAGTGTGTGATCAAAGCGTCTCACGGTTAGTTCTGGAAACACAGGAGTGTGTGATCAAAGCGTCTCACGGTTAGTTCTGGAAACACAGGAGTGCTACGCACGGCTTTGATAATCCACATCAATATTTCAATTCAACAATCGCTTGACATGCACCCGTACTCACAGAAGCGAAATACGAAAAAGAAGGAGTAAAGAGAGAGAGAGAGAGATCTAGGAAAGGTGGAATGGGGGGCTGCATGGAGAAACTATAAGAGAGATGGATTGAAGGAATCGTTATCATGTCTTTTCCTTTCAAAGTCATTTTGCACAAAGTCAAATGATTTGCTTTATAGCTGTTATTTAGTGATTTTTGACCACATTTTCTCTTCACATTAACAACATGGAACTATCGAAAATACGATTAAGGTCCAAGCTGCCTAAATATCACTTTCATGTCATTATACATAGGTTCACTCAGGGAGAAGATATGATCACTTTGTATGGAAGAAAAAAATGTGTGACATCTCAAATTGCTAGAAAGAACATGTTGATTGTTCCTACTGCTATTGTACAAGGCCTAGGAGTATTGGCTTACTGTGAACCGTAGGCGTACTTTTATGTTAATTACTGTGAACCGTAGACATACTTTTATGTTAATTACTGTGAACCGTAGACATACTTTTAAATTAATTACTGTGAACCGTAGACATACTTTTAAATTAATTACTGTGAACCGTAGACATACTTTTAAATTAATTACTGTGAACCGTAGACATACTTTTATGTTAATTACTGTGAACCGTAGACATACTTTTATGTTAATTACTGTGAACCGTAGACATACTTTTATGTTAATTACTGTGAACCGTAGACATACTTTTAAATTAATTACTGTGAACCGTAGACATACTTTTAAATTAATTACTGTGAACCGTAGACATACTTTTATGTTAATTACTGTGAACCGTAGACATACTTTTAAATTAATTACTGTGAACCGTAGACATACTTTTATGTTAATTACTGTGAACCGTAGACATACTTTTAAATTAATTACTGTGAACCGTAGACATACTTTTATGTTAATTACTGTGAACCGTAGACATACTTTTAAATTAATTACTGTGAACCGTAGACATACTTTTATGTTAATTACTGTGAACCGTAGACATACTTTTAAATTAATTACTGTGAACCGTAGACATACTTTTATGTTAATTACTGTGAACCGTAGACATACTTTTAAATTAATTACTGTGAACCGTAGACATACTTTTAAATTAATTACTGTGAACCGTAGACATACTTTTATGTTAATTACTGTGAACCGTAGGCATACTTTTATGTTAAGTCATCTCAACAATAGAACATTTAAAATGTATGATAACTCATTTACTGTGAAACAACTCAACTGTTTATTCATAGGATTTGCGGTGTAAACTCCCTAAAATGACAAATTCCCCACAATTCCATAGCTGTCTATTGTCACATTATACCACAGAATAATATAATAATATGAATAATAGAAACATCTAGGGAACAATGGAACTGATCAATCAAGAAGCAGCTCTTCACACACACACACACACACACACACACACACACACACACACACACACACACACACACACACACACACACACACACACACACACACACACACACACACACACGTAAATAATTAGTTCAAACACATGACAATGTGATTTCACAGGCATCAAGCTAATGTGGGCATTGTATTGTGCTGAAGCTTGGACCCCTGGCAGTTTATCTTACAGTGTTGTCAGAGTGACAGCAGAAGACGTGAGCATGTGTCGCATTGACAATGGCGTCTGATCTTAGCTAATGTACTCTTATGGGATTGACTGTTCTCTCATATTAGGCTGTCCCCAAACTGTATCTGGGCTACAGATAGTATCCTTGCTGCATACTCATGTCTACAACGAGGCCACATGAATGAAGATGAAACAGTAAGAACAGTAAGATGAAATGGGAGAATGGAGGAATACTCTACACAGGACTGCCTATGACTGGGTTGTCTGTTGGGATCTTGTTAAATTGTTCAGCCAGGGGACTGAAGAGTAGAGAATTGGTGCCAGTGGCATGTGTCCAATGTAAATCAGTTGCACAAAGAACAATCGTAGCCTAAACACAAAGACAGAGTCTCCAACTCCTACACCTGCAGCAGGGTATCTCCCTTGAAGAGCAGTAGATGTAGTTGTAAAAGTATGCCCTACACACACTACACCTCTGATGCCACTGTCTGTTAGCCCCCTCAGACACAGTCTACAGCTCAGCCCCTGTAATGTAGAGAGAAGTGTCACCCCTGTCACCGCCATGCCAGGGATCAACCCGCGGTGTGTTTGTGTACGGTGAACCTAGCACAGCTTTGAGGAGGCAGGTTGAGAAATGACAGAGAGACTCTTTCATCTAATCTGTGCGCCGTAATTTGCACCTCAGTAAGTTTAATTGATGACTACTGATCAAATGCACACCTTTGAAAATAAAAATCTTTTGGGGGATTTTTTTTTTCTCTTTCCGTAAAAGGAATTATTAATGCTACTGATGAGGGTTTGAAGAATATGGTGGAGTCTGAGTATAAGGATGGATCCGTTTGGGAGGGTTTTGATCTTACAAGTAATAGGACAAGAACAGAAAATGACCCAAATGTGAGTGATGTTAGACAATGTGAGTGGGATTAGACAATGTGAGTGATATTAGACAATGTGAGTGATATTAGACAATGTGAGTGATATTAGACAATGTGAGTGGTATTAGACAATGTGAGTGGTATTAGACAATGTGAGTGGTATTAGACAATGTGAGTGGTATTAGACAATGTGAGTGGTATTAGACAATGTGAGTGATGTTAGACAATGTGAGTGGTATTAGACAATGTGAGTGATATTAGACAATGTGAGTGATATTAGACAATGTGAGTGGTATTAGACAATGTGAGTGGTATTAGACAATGTGAGTGGTATTAGACAATGTGAGTGGTATTAGACAATGTGAGTGACATTAGACAATGTGAGTGGTATTAGACAATGTGAGTGGTATTAGACAATGTGAGTGATATTAGACAATGTGAGTGACATTAGACAATGTGAGTGGTATTAGACAATGTGAGTGGTATTAGACAATGTGAGTGGTATTAGACAATGTGAGTGGTATTAGACAATGTGAGTGGTATTAGACAACGTGAGTGATATTAGACAATGTGAGTGGTATTAGACAATGTGAGTGATAGTAGACAATGTGAGTGGTAGTAGACAAAGTCTATTATGATAAAACTGATTATAACTGATTAATAAATGCTCAATAAATCCCAAATTGGATTTAATAGTCCTGTCACAATAATGAGTGTAAACAACTTGTTCAATTTTAACCTGTTGAGTGAAGGGGGCAGTATTTTGATGTTTGGATGACAAACGTACCCAAATGAAACTGTCTATTTCTCAGGCCCAGAATCTAGAATATGCATATAATTGTCAGATTAGGATAGAAAACCCTCTAAAGTTTCCAAAACTGTCAAAATAGTGTCTGTGAGTATAAGAGAACTGATATTCTAGATGATTCTGTGCTTCCAACCTTGTGGCAACAGTTTTAGGAAGACCCTTTCCTTTTTTAGCATGACAATGCCCCTGTGCACAAAGCAAGGTCCATACAAAAATGGTTTGTCGAGATAAGTGTGGAAGAACTTGACTAGCCTGCACAGAGCCCTGACCTCAACTCCATAGAACAACTTTTGTATGAATTAGAACGCCGACTGCGAGCCAGGCCTAATCACCCAATATCAGTGCCCGACATCACTTGCGCTCTTGTGACTGAATGGATGCAAGTCCCTGCAGCAATGTTCCAACATCTAGTGGAAAGCCTTCCCAGAAGAGTGGAGACTTTTCTAGCAGCAAAGGGGAGACCAACTCCAAATTAATGCCCATGATTTTGGAATGAGATGTTCGACGAGCAGGTGTCCACATACTTTTGGCTATGTAGTGTATTATCTATCTCAATTACCTCGTACCCCTGCACATCGACTCGGTACTGGTACCCAAAAATGTGTGGCTTCTACAAGGCTTCTAAAAAAATTGTAACAAGTCAAGAGCTATTCATCCAGGACCGTGTGAGAGGCCGGGTGCATGCAGATCATATTGCTCGTCAGAGTTCCCCGCCGAGGGTAGCAGCAGTACAGAGAGGCTAGCGCTGAGCAGCAGTACAGAGAGGCTAGCGTTGAGCAGCAGTACAGAGAGGCTAGCGTTGAGCAGCAGTACAGAGAGGCTAGCGTTGAGCAGCGGTACAGAGAGGCTAGCGTTGAGCAGCGGTACAGAGAGGCTAGCGTTGAGCAGCGGTACAGAGAGGCTAGCGTTGAGCAGCGGTACAGAGAGGCTAGCGTTGAGCAGCGGTACAGAGAGGCTAGCGTTGAGCAGCGGTACAGAGAGGCTAGCGTTGAGCAGCGGTACAGAGAGGCTAGCGTTGAGCAGCGGTACAGAGAGGCTAGCGTTGAGCAGCGGTACAGAGAGGCTAGCGTTGAGCAGCGGTACAGAGAGGCTAGCGCTGAGCAGCGGTACAGAGAGGCTAGCCCTGAGCAGCGGTACAGAGAGGCTAACGCTGAGCAGCGGTACAGAGAGGCTAACGTTGAGCAGCGGTACAGAGAGGCTAACGTTGAGCAGCGGTACAGAGAGGCTAGCGCTGAGCAGCGGTACAGAGAGGCTAGCGTTGAGCAGCGGTACAGAGAGGCTAGCGTTGAGCAGCGGTACAGAGAGGCTAGCGTTGAGCAGCAGTACATAGAGGCTAGCGTTGAGCAGCGGTACAGAGAGGCTAGCGCTGAGCAGCGGTACAGAGAGGCTAGCGCTGAGCAGCGGTACAGAGAGGCTAGCGTTGAGCAGCGGTAGGCAGCAGAGAGGGGAATTGTGTTGAAACGTCAAGCGCAACTGCAACACCTGTGCAGCAAGAAATGATAAACCCCCCCTGGAATCGTCAGCTTGATAGGAGGGGTTGTGGAGGAGGAGCATAGGAGAAGGGGTGGGCACCATCTTGATAGGAGGGGTTGTGGAGGAGGAGCATAGGAGAAGGGGTGGGCACCATCTTGATAGGAGGGGTTGAGGAGGAGGAGCATATGAGAAGGGGTGGGCACCATCTTGATAGGAGGGGTTGTGGAGGAGGAGCATAGGAGAAGGGGTGGGCACTATCTTGAGACTGGACACCCTTTCTGTGGATGGCACCATTATTTGGGAGGAGATCGAAGAGTCAGTAAAGAGAAACACAAGGCTTGTGTCATCAATCAACATACTGATGCAATTTCAGTAAACATATTACTGCATTAAATAAAGCTGGGTTAATTGGTGGGAGGAGGAAGAGGAGAGGGGATCTTAGTTAAATGTGTTTATCTTTGTTGTCTTCGAAATGAGTCACCTAAATGTGTTAAAGGTGTGCCATAATAATTTTGTATTTATTTAACTATTATTTTACCTTTATTTAACTAGGCAAGTCAGTTAAGAACAAATTCTTATTTATAATGATGGCCTAGGAACAGTGGGTTAACTACCTTGTTCAGGGGCAGAACGACAGATTTTTACCTTGTCAGCTAACCACTAGGCTATCTGCCGCCCCCTACAGACCATCTGAACCCAAACTGGACTGTCACAACCAGTTTCATACTCTTATGCTCTTATGGATCTCTGACAGAATGTGGCTGAGACTTAACAGCACATCTGTTTCCTTGTAAAATAGATTCCTACCTCAAATGGGACTCACCTGGCTAAGAAGAAAAAAAGTATTGTAATATTGATAAAAAGGAGAAAAATGTATGATAACGTTCAGAATGGATCAATATACTACAGATTTGTAAGTAAATTCTGCATTGAAAAAATTATGTTTTGAAATTTAACACAAACAAAGCTAAGGCAGAGTGAAAATGAATTATATTTGTCTACAGAAGTGTGGGGGAGCTTATGTATCATGCCAGCTTTACACTACAGATGTATTTTTCCCCATCTTGAAATGATCTACTGTATATATAAAAATACTGTGTTATTATGGACTTCTCCCATAAGTTATTTTTCCTTCTGTTTTCGTCCATTTGATGCAACCTACATTGGGACAGGGAGAAACGAAGAGCTACATTTTTAATTAACTTCATAACATCTGCACTTGTGCTGCCTTTGAGAGAGGCGGCGCGCTTTTCTTTTAACCTATTCCAGCACATTTGCACACCAAGGTAAATCTTGATGTTGGCAGTCTTACAGAAAGGAGGAAGAGAGAGAGAGAGAGAAAAATACATGTAAATGAACCCTCACTTGTGTGTGTAGATCAAAGATGCAAAATAATTAAACTTTTTGCCATTGCTTGATATTGAAAAAAGAAGGAGGAAAATGTAGGGGATGAATCAGCTTGAGTTAAAAGGGTTCTCTGGTTGTTTCATGAGGGTCCCTTTCTATTCTTATGGCGTATTGATTCAGAATTGATCCATGATCTATCTGTTAGTTCCATGTTTGAATGGATGACTACTCAGTGGCAATTAAGCATGTGAATCTTGGTGGGGCAGAAAGTGGGATGCATGCCAGCAAAGCCACTACACAACACAACACTAAACCATACATAAATTACACTATAACGATGACAAACGGTGCCCACAAACTGTTAGGGCCTACATAAAGCTGTCCCAACAGCAGTCCCATCATCTTACCACTGCTACACCTGGCACAAAACAGAGCCTTGTCTGGCACGAAACAGTTCATTCAGCCTCACTTACTGCCTTTTAAAAATACACAGCTGATATGGCTGACTTGCTTAAACAAATGTGGTTTCTAATGACAATTGAGATGTACAAACAATGGCATAAGGGGACGACAAGTGGATAGGAGGCATTAAGACATTAATAAGCGAGCTAGGACGGACGTAGTCAATATAACTGTTTGTTTAGCACTTTTGAAATGTACAGCGACAGAATTCAGAACATGGGCCGTTCTTACGGAAACAATCCATATAGTTATTAACCCAGTACAGCCATTTCTAACTTTCCAAGTGGCTAGAGCACATAGAGCTCTCTTTCCTCATTCCAACTGCTACAGCTCAGTTGACTCTCTTGTAGGAACACATCCAGGTGCTCAAATGGTCCTAGAATCTCAGAAAGCCCTGTGAAAAAAGGGCAGTGTTAACAACCCCAACTCAGAAGCAGAGGAGACACCTGCATGACCAGCTGCTATTCAATAGGAAGGAGGCACCTGCACGGCCAGCTGCTATTCTATAGAAGGAGACACCTGCACGGCCAGCTGCTATTCTATAGAAGGAGGCACCTGCACGGCCAGCTCCTATACTACAGGAAGGAGACACCTGCACGACCAGCTGCTATTCTATAGGAAGGAGACACCTGCACGACCAGCTGCTATTCTATAGGAAGGAGGTAGCTGCACGACCAGCTGCTATTCTATAGGAAGGAGGCACCTGCACGACCAGCTGCTATTCTATAGGAAGGAGGCACCTGCACGACCAGCTGCTATTTTATAGGAAGGAGGCACCTGCACGGCCAGCTGCTATTCTATAGAAGGAGGCACCTGCACGGCCAGCTGCTATTCTATAGAAGGAGGCACCTGCACGGCCAGCTGCTATTCTATAGAAGGAGGCACCTGCACGGCCAGCTCCTATACTACAGGAAGGAGTCACCTGGACGACCAGCTCCTATACTACAGGAAGGAGGCACCTGCAAGGCCAGCTGCTATTCTATAGAAGGAGGCACCTGCACGACCAGCTGCTATTCTATAGAAGGAGACACCTGCACGGCCAGCTGCTATTCTATAGAAGGAGGCACCTGCACGACCAGCTCCTATACTACAGGAAGGAGACACCTGCACGGCCAGCTGCTATTCTATAGGAAGGAGACACCTGCACGACCAGCTGCTATAGTCACATGGAATGACGCTGGAGAGACGAAGCAGGTATGGGGAGTCAAACATTTTATAAGGAAGAGACATGGAACGAGACAGGAACAGCGTCAGCATACAATAAAACAAAGACAAAAAACAATCATTGCAGAAGCGGGGAACAGAGCTGGGGAACTGACAAATATAGGGGAGGTAAAAAACAGGCGATCAGTGAGTCCAGGTGAGTCCAATATCACTGATGTGCGTGACGAGGGAAGGCAGGTGTGCGTAATGGACAATAGTAGTGCATGATGGGGGGGAGTGGGAGCAGACGTGAAAGTACCCCCCCCCCCCCCCCATAGGGGTGCCACCCGGCGTCCCACCTGGGCGAACCGGCCGAGACATGGGCGCTGGGCAAGCCAGTTGGGGCGTGGAAGCCCAACGATCCGGCTGAGGCAAGACGCCTGTCAATCCCGCTGCAGAGAGGGAGCCCCAAGATCCGATGGAGTGTGATGTGGGATCGGAAGCAGCCGAGCCAACCGAGGCAAGGAAACCTTTCGAGTCAGTCAGGGTGTGAAAGCCCAACGGGCTGGCTTATAGCACCTTTGGTTCCCGCTGCAGCGGAATCCACCCCGACGTCACCAACAAAACAAACTCCTGGACCAGCTGGGTGAACAACGTGGGATGGGCACCATCCGAGCCAACCGGGGCAAGGAAACCTCTCAATCCAACTAAGGCGTGGAAGCCCGACGAGCTGGCTAGGCACCCCTGGTTCCATCGGTAGCGACCCAGAGCCGATGCCACCATACCAACCGGAACGTCAGTACTCTCCGATGCTTTGTGTGAAGGCTTCTGCATTCTGTCACATGGAATGACACTGGAGAGACGAAGCTGTTACGGGGTGTCAAACATTTAATAAGGAACGGACATGGAACTTTATCTGGAAGAGGATCGTCAGGACCTCCACCAGCTGAAGCTAAGTAGTAACATTAACATGATGCCTTCTAACTGCAGTCGCTGTACTCATAATATACAGGAGAACGATCACCTTACGGCGAGGATAACTGTGCTGCCAGCTCAGCTTCAGACGCAATCGTTAGGCAAGGGTAATTTAAGTGTAGGAAAGGATGAAACAGTGTCTGTGCCACCAGTAAGTACAGATAGTAGTATAAATCCCCTCGCACGGTCCCCGCAGCCGGACAACTTTCTCATGGCTTCTGGAAGGAAATGCTGTAGGAATGATCAACCGGTGTCGCTCATTCAGCCGACAGAAACTTTCAACCGGTTCTCCCCATTAACTTCTTATGGCTGCAGGGGCAGTATTGAGTAGCTTGGATGAAAGGTGCCCAGAGTAAACGGCCTGCTCCTCTGTCCCAGTTGTTAATATATGCATATTATTATTAGTATTGGATAGAAAACACTCTAAAGTTTTTAAAACTATTTGAATGATGTCTGTGAGTATAACAGAACTCATATGGCAGGCAAAATCCTGAGTTGAAATCAAAACAGGAAGTGAGAAATCTGAGCTTTGTATGTATTCACCAGAGTCACCAATGAAATCCCCTTGAGATATTAATGATGTTGCACTGCCTAGGGATTCCACTAGATGTCAACCAATAATAGAAATTGTAATGAGACGTCCATGGTGTTGTGGGAGTGAATGAGAGCAGAATGTATCAGGTGTCCATCAAGCAGCCATTTTTTGATCATGGTACCCACTTGCGTTCCATTGCCCATGAAGACCAGAAGGAATACTCCGGTTGGAACTTTATCGAAGCTATATGTTAAAAACATCCTAATGATTGATTCTGTACTTAGTTTGAAATGTTTCTTCGACCTGTAATATAACATTTTGAAGTTTTTGTCCGATATGCATACCAAACGCGCTAACAAAAGAAGGTATTTGGACATAAATAACAGATATTATCTAACAAAACAAACATTTATTGTGGACCTGGGATTCCTGGACTGCTTTCTGATGTAGATCATCAAAGGTAAGGGAATATTTATCATGTCATTTCTTGTTTATGTTGAGGCTGTGGTGATTTTTACTTCTGAGCGCCGTGTCAGATTATTGCATGGGTTTCTTTTTCTGTTTTTTGGAATCTGACACAGCGGTTGCATTAAGGAGAGGTATATCTATAATTCCATGTGTATAACCTGTATTATCATCTACATTTATGATGAGTATTTCTGTTGAATCATTGTGGCTATGCAAAATCACTGGATGTTTTTGGAACTAGTGAATGTAACGCGCCAATGTAAACTCAGATTTTCTGATATAAATATGAACTTTATCAAACAAAACATGCATGTATTGTGTAACATGAAGTCCTATGAATGTCATCTGATGAAGATTATCAAAGGTTAGTGATTCATTTTATCTCTATTTGTGCTTTTTTCTCTCTCTCTATGGCTGGTATGTGTATTTTAGTGAGTTGTTGGTGACCTAACATAATCGTTTGTGGTGCTTTTGCCGCGAATCCTATTCAAAATCAGACACTGTGGTGGGATTAACAACAAGACTACCTTGAAAACGGTATAAGATACATGTATGTTTGAGGAATTTTAATTATGAGATTTCTGTTTTTTTGAATATGGCGCCCTGTACTTTCACTGGTTTTTGTCATATCACACCCGTTAACGGGATTGCAGCCATAGATAGGCCAGTTGAGAACAAGTTCTCATTTACAACTGCGACCTGGCCAATATAAAGCAAAGCAGTGCGACAAAAACAACCACACAGAGTCACACATGGGATAAACAAACGTACAGTTAATAACACAATAGAAAAATCTATATAAAGTGTGTGTAAATGTTGTAAGATTAGGGAAGTAAAGGAAATAAATAGGCCATAGTGGAAAAATAATACAATTTTAGCATTAACACTGGAGTGATAGATGTGCAGAAGATGATGTGCAAGTAGAGATACTGGGGTGCAAAAGAGCAAAAACAATAACAATATGGGGATGAGGTAGTTGGGTGGGCTATTTACAGATGGGCTGTGTATAGGTGCAGTGATCGGTAAGCTGCTCTGACAGCTGATGCTTATAGTTAGTGAGGGAGATATAAGTCAAATTAAATCAAATCAATTTATATTGACCTTCAGTTGATATCTCAAAGTGCTGTACAGAAACGCAGCCTAAAACTACAAACAGCAAGCAATGCAGGTGTAGAAGCACGGTGGCTAGGAAAAACTCCCTAGAAAGGCCAAAACCTAGGAAGAAACCTAGAGAGGAACCAGGCTATGAATGGTGGCCCGTCCTCTTCTGGCTGTGCCGGGTGGAGATTATAACAGAACATGGCCAAGATGTTCAAATTTTCATAAATGACCAGCATGATAAAATAATAATAATCACAGTAGTTGTCGAGGGTACAGCAAGTCAGCACCTCAGGAGTAAATGTCAGTTGGCTTTTCATAGCCGATCATTAAGAGTATCTCTACAGCTCCTGCTGTCCCTAGAGAGTTGAAAACAGCAGGTCTGGGACAGGTAGCACGTCCTGTGAACAGGTCAGGGTTCCATAGCCGCAGGCAGAACAATTGAAACTGGAGCAGCAGCACGGCCAAGTGGACACGGGACAGCAAGGAGTCATCAGGCCAGGTAATTCTGAGGCATGGTCCTAGGGCTCTGTGGCCCCATCTGATAATACCCCTAGACAGGGCCAAACAGGCAGGACATAAACCCACCCACTTTGCCAAAGCACAGCCCCCACACCACTAGAGGGATATCTAGTCTCCAGCTTCATTGACTTTTGCAATTCATTCCAGTCATTGGCAGCAGAGAACTGGAAGGAAAGGCAGCCAAAGGAGGTGTTGGCTTTGGGGATGACCAGTGAAATATACCTGCTGGAGCGCATGCTACGGGTGGGAGTTGCTAAGGTGACCAGTGAGCTGAGATAAGGCGGGGCTTTACCTAGCAAAGACTTATAGATGACCTGGAGCCAGTGGGTTTGGAGGCGGATGTGTAGCGAGGGCCAGGCAATGAGAGCATACAGGTCGCAGTGGTGGGTAGTATATTGGGGCTTTAGTGACAAAACAGATGGCACTGTGATAGACTACATCCAATTTGCTGAGTAGAGTGTTGGAGGCTATTTTGTAAATGACATCGCCGAAGTCAAGTATCGGTAGGATAGTCAGTTTTACGAGTGTATGTCTGGCAGCATGAGTGAAGGAGGCTTCGTTGTGAAATAGTAAGCCAATTCTAGTTTTAATTTTGGATTGGAGATAATGTGAGTCTGGAAGGAGAGTTTACAGTCTAGCCAGACACCTAGGTATTTAGTTGTCCACATATTCTAAGTCAGAACCGTCCAGAGTACAGTTGCTAGACGGGCTGAAGGGTGCGGGCAGCGATCGGTTGAAGATCATGCATTTAGTTTTACTAGCATTTAAGAGCAGTTGGAGGCCACGGAAGAAGTGTTTTATGGCATTGAAGCTAGTCTGGAGGTTTGTTAACACAGTGTTCAAAATTGAGAATGTTTGGGATGAGTTGGACCGCAGAGTGAAGGAAAAATAGCCAACAAGTGCTCAGCTGTCATCAAGCAAAGTGTTGCTATATATTTTTGATTAAACTTTTTTTTGGTTACTACTGTACATGATTTCAAATCTGTTATTTCATAGTTTTGAGGTCTTCACTATTATTCAACAATGTAGAAAATAGAAAAATGACAGAAAAACCCTTGAATGAGTAGGTGTCCAAACCTTTGACTGTGTAACGTTCGTCTGCCTCCTCTACTGAGGAGGAGTAGCACGGATCGGAGGATCAATGCGCAGCGTGGTATGTGTTTATGATGAATTTATTAAACACAGAACACTAAAACAAAAATAACAAAGCGAATGACACGAAACGAAACAGTCCTGTCTGGTGACATACACAAAGACAGAAAACATAATCACCCACAACTCAAGGGTGAAAACAGACAAGATCCCACACTGAAGGAGGGAAAAAGGGCTGCCTAAGTATGAAACCCAATCAAAGACAATGAAAGACAGCTGCCTCTGATTTGGAACCACACTCGGCCAAACACAAAGAAATAGAGAACATAGAATGCCCACCCAAATCACACCCTGACCTAACCAAACATAGAGAATAACAAGGATCTCTAAGGTCAGGGCGTGACAGTGGCCTATACAATATGGTGGGATTTTACAGGCCTCCCTCTCAGTATTGAATAGAGTAGCCTATAATATGGTGGGATTTTACAGGCCCCCGCTCTGTATTGAATAGAGTAGCCTATAATATTGTGGGATTTTACAGGCCCCCGCTCCGTATTGAATAGAGTAGCCTATAATATGGTGGGATTTTACAGGCCTCCCTCTCAGTATTGAATAGAGTAGCCTATAATATGATGGGATTTTACAGGCCCCCGCTCCATACTGAATAGAGTAGCCTATAATATGGTGGGATTTTACAGGCCCCCGCTCCGTATTGAATAGAGTAGCCTATAATATGGTGGGATTTTACAGGCCCCCGCTCCGTATTGAATAGAGTAGCCTATAATATGGTGGGATTTTACAGGGCCCCGCTCCATACTGAATAGAGTAGCCTATAATATGGTGGGATTTTACAGGCCCCCGCTCCGTATTGAATAGAGTAGCCTATAATATGGTGGGATTTTTTTCTGGGGTTGCTGTAGCACCTTCAGCACCCCTACTTCCCGTGGCTATGGTGAGGACATTTTATTTCTCACATGTAGCCTACTAACCAATCATGTAATTGATTGAGCTGAAGAAGATAATTGTCAAATTGCTTTGGTAACGTTAACAAAATAAAGACCTTTAAAGATGGAAGAAAAGAGGAGGAAGGGAAGCGCTTCTAAGGTACACAATAGTAGATTTTGGTTGACAGAAGCTGCTAAGGTACACAATAGTAGATTTTGGTTGACAGAAGCTGCTAAGGTACACAATAGTAGATTTTGGTTGACAGAAGCTGCTAAGGTACACAATAGTAGATTTTGGCTGACAGAAGCTGCTAAGGTACACAATAGTAGATTTTGGTTGACAGAAGCTGCTAAGGTACACAATAGTAGATTTTGGTTGACAGAAGCTGCTAAGGTACACAATAGTAGATTTTGGTAGGCAGAAGCTGCTAAGGTACACAATAGTAGATTTTGGTAGACAGAAGCTGCTAAGGTACACAATAGTAGATTTTGGTTGACAGAAGCTGCTAAGGTACACAATAGTAGATTTTGGTAGACAGAAGCTGCTAAGGTACACAATAGTAGATTTTGGTTGACAGAAGCTGCTAAGGTACACAATAGTAGATTTTGGTTGACAGAAGCTGCTAAGGTACACAATAGTAGATTTTGGTAGACAGAAGCTGCTAAGGTACACAATAGTAGATTTTGGTTGACAGAAGCTGCTAAGGTACACAATAGTCGATTTTGGTTGACAGAAGCTGCTAAGGTACACAATAGTAGATTTTGGTTGACAGAAGCTGCTAAGGTACACAATAGTAGATTTTGGTTGACAGAAGCTGCTAAGGTACACAATAGTAGATTTTGGTAGACAGAAGCTGCTAAGGTACACAATAGTAGATTTTGGTTGACAGAAGCTGCTAAGGTACACAATAGTAGATTTTGGTTGACAGAAGCTGCTAAGGTACACAATAGTAGATTTTGGCTGACAGAAGCTGCTAAGGTACACAATAGTAGATTTTGGTTGACAGAAGCTGCTAAGGTACACAATAGTAGATTTTGGTTGACAGAAGCTGCTAAGGTACACAATAGTAGATTTTGGTAGACAGAAGCTGCTAAGGTACACAATAGTAGATTTTGGTAGACAGAAGCTGCTAAGGTACACAATAGTAGATTTTGGTTGACAGAAGCTGCTAAGGTACACAATAGTAGATTTTGGTAGACAGAAGCTGCTAAGGTACACAATAGTAGATTTTGGTTGACAGAAGCTGCTAAGGTACACAATAGTAGATTTTGGTTGACAGAAGCTGCTAAGGTACACAATAGTAGATTTTGGTAGACAGAAGCTGCTAAGGTACACAATAGTAGATTTTGGTTGACAGAAGCTGCTAAGGTACACAATAGTAGATTTTGGTTGACAGAAGCTGCTAAGGTACACAATAGTAGATTTTGGTTGACAGAAGCTGCTAAGGTACACAATAGTAGATTTTGGTTGACAGAAGCTGCTAAGGTACACAATAGTAGATTTTGGTAGACAGAAGCTGCTAAGGTACACAATAGTAGATTTTGGTAGACAGAAGCTGCTAAGGTACACAATAGTAGATTTTGGTAGACAGAAGCTGCTAAGGTACACAATAGTAGATTTTGGTAGACAGAAGGTGCTCTCTGGTAAAAGGGGTGAATTGGTCATCATCAGAAAGAAAGGAGGACCAAGGCACTCTTCATATCATTAATTAAAATGCCTTTATTTGTATGGCATGTTCAATGAAAACAAAGTTTAAAAACTCTGACTCGTTTCAGCTGCATGGCCTTCGTCAGGGTATACAAAGAAATAATAATACAATGTTCTCTTTTGAACAGCTTTTTCCAATCAGCCCTGATTTGAAGAGGGAGTGGTTACATAATTCGTTGGACAACACCTACTGTACACATTAAAAAGTGAAATACTGTAGATATGTTATCAAGAAATTGAAAACAAAGCTAGAAGTGTCAGAACACCTAGAAAGGTAGATCTAACCTTAAATATGACTGGGCAAAGTGCCAAGAATAGCAGAGCAATATATTCCATAGTACACTAGAACACAGCAAAACATGAACAACAACAGTCTAAACATAGCTGAGGGCAATAGAGCAAAATGTCCACTAGACGACAACAAATGGTCCCATCATGGCCCTACAGGAAGGGTGAGAAATCCATATCTTCATTTAAACTAGGGTATTTAGTGGCCTGTAGTTTGTAAATCCATATCTTCATTTAAACCTGGCTACTTAGTGGCCTATTTTTTGTAAATCCCAAAACTTTCCCTTTGGTTTAGCTGTTTAAGACGGTCCCCTTTTCTAATTGAGCTTATGACTGGTGGCTCTGGGACGACTTGGAGTAGTAGCGTATCACTTTGGATGATTCCCCAATTCTTTTAAATGATTATTTTAATGTTCTCTGCTTCAGTGCTGTATTTTGTAACAAAGTGCGCTCTCTGATGTATCACGAGGCTCTCCCCTTCGCAACAAGTTCTCTCTGTCAAGTAATCCAGCCCTTATACCTGCATCTTTCAGGACCAGAGCGATGTGGCCCCTATTCAAGAAGCAATTCTCCAATTCAGCAGATTTGACACTGTAGTCTGTTTCCTGAATGCAAATTCTGCGGACTCTTTGGAATTGGCCATATGGAATGTTCTCTTTTAGCCTTCTGGGGTGAAAGCTGTCTGCCCTCAGAATGGTGTTCCCATCTGTAGGCTTCCTAAAGATTGATGTGTGCAAAATACGTTTGTCATTTTTACTGATGTCAAGGTCCCCAAAAATATTTTCATCCTTGCTGTACTCAATAGTTAGTTTGATGTTAGGGTTAATGCTGTTAAGGTATTGGTGGAAAGAAATAAGTTCATCTTCTGAGACAGACCAGAACAGGCAAACATCATCAATATAGCAGTCCTGAAAGACAAAGATGTCATTATTAAGAGTCCATTCAGTCAGGGAGACAATGAATTATGTGGGAGGCATCTCAGTCTTGCTGACTGCGCGAGTGTCGCAAAATAAATGTAGAAATCCATGTTATTCAATTATTGCACCCACACTGCTCGCGCACGGCAACGAGCGTCTGCGACGCCAAGGGCTAAAATAGAACATGGAACCCAAACCGGCTGCGAGCGTGCGGCATCGTGGCACATACAGTAGTTTCTTGAAGATAGGCTGGGAGTGACAGCCGAAAAGGCTTAATAAAGTAATCAATGTACTGAGAGATGGGTTCTTTCATTACCACTAATGACTGGTCTTACCGCTAATGACTGGTCTTACCACTAATGACTGGTCTTACCACTAATGACTGGTCTTACCACTAATGACTGGTCTTACCACTAATGACTGGTCTGTCTGCTAATGACTGGTCTTACCACTAATGACTGGTCTGTCTGCTAATGACTGGTCTGCCTGGGGGTTTTCAAGATTCTTGTGGACTTTTGAAAACATATAAAAAAGAAGCCAGACTGTCATTGAAAATACATTTGAAATCATTGTCTGAAATGTAACCATTCTCCTTAAGCTACAGTGAGGATCCCTTTCAATTCTGTTTTTAGGTCCTCTGTGGGGTTGAAGGTAAGAGATTGGTAGAATTCCTCATTGTCTAATTGACGGTAGGCTTCTGTCACATATTTGTCTTTACTCCACACTACTGTAGCGCCACCTGTCTGCTTTTTTTTAAACCACAATCCCTCCATTTTTGTACAATGATTCAACTGCATCCTTCTCTTAGAAAGGTTACGTCGTGTTTGGTTAGAGTCAATTTACACTTAAACAGATTCTCCACCACAAAATTCACCTTCTAGGCAAATGTATTTAGTGTGGCATTCTGGACGATGGGACAAAAGGTGGACTTGGGCTTAAAAGGTGTTTTAGAGGGCACAGAAACTACCTGACCTGAGACACTGGCGTCTGTAGTTGGAGAGATGTTTTGCTTGCACCAGGACTTCAGATGTAGATTCCTGTAGAAACTAAATAGGTCAATCTTTGTATTGAACTCATTAGTTGAGTATGTGGGGGCAAAGGACAGTCCCTTACACAATCATCAGAAAGGGGTTCTCCAGAAATGTTGATCACAGCCTTGTTCTGGTCCTGCTCCGTGTGGTTAGATAGTCTTGATTTCTTCCTCCCCCTCCGCGTTGGCCTCTTCTGCATCATCTCCCTCTCTTGTTGGGGAACCTGCGTGGCTCCTCTTCCTGATCTACAAAATCTTGGGAGTAGCCGGCCTCTGACGCTTTAGGGTGACCCTCATCGTCACTGCTTGTAAAGTTGAAAGAGACAGATCTAGGCTTCCTCCTCTGCGGATGTGATTCTGAACTCTTGCAGGTTGGTTTTCTTAAGGCAAAGACCTTGCCATCTCTATAGTCTACTTCATCTCTTCTAAATGTTCTTAGCTTGTCTGGCTTCAATGTCAGTGAATGTGTCTACTTTCTCTTTCAAGATCTCATCACATTGTACTTTGTTAGAATTATCACTGTGTTCTGTGATTTTCCTTTTTAATTCTTACATTTCTGTTTGGACTACTTGTGCTCTATTTAAAAGTAGCATTAGGTCAAAAGAACACTTGTTGAGAATAGCCTCCCATTTATCAGGGCTGATTGGAAAAAGCTGTTCAAAAGAGGACATTGTACTATCATTTCTTTGTACACCCCGACGAAGGCCATGCGTTTTTAAACTTTGTTCCCATTGAACATGCCATAACAAATAAAGACATTTTAATTAATTATAGGAAGAGTGCCTTGGTCCTCCTTTCTTTTTGATGACCTTTAAATATGGACTTTTTGTCCACTACAGATAATTGTTGAGCTTGAATATATATTTTACCCTCTGTGAATATGCCATTCACACACACATAATGAACAATGTATTCTCAGCTGAGCTTGACAGCAAACAATTCATCTTGATGGATGTAACACCCCTAGGCTTTTCAGATAATGGGGTCAAGAAAATAGCAGCATTGAAAGCAGTAGTAGTAAACCAGTAGTAAAATTGGCAGAATTACTTGCAACAATATCAAAGCCATTTTATCTGAAAATGTCAACAATTACAAATGTAGCTGCAGGTATAAGCCTATGTGATGGCAACCTGTAGCCCCTTTGCCTAACTGATGTCAATGGTGCCTATCTACGGCCTCTACACCTTCTTCTTTCCTGTTGTCCTCTACATGCTGTTTGGCACAGGAAGACATGTCTCCACTGGTAATATACACTGATATGGTTAATCCAGGACTGGAGCCTGAAAAATGTATATGGATAAAACACACAGGGTGGCTTTGTGAGACTGGCTTTGAACCCATAAGACTGTGTTAGCCACCTGAGCTAAAGCCAAAGTTACTCATCTTAGTTTTTTTGTTTTCGTTTTATTTATTCACAAAAAGTTTTGGGATTGATTTGCACTTTTTGCACCAAATTATGTTAATCTCTAGGAGATGATCCCCACAGTATGATGCTGCCATCTCATGGTTCACCTTAGGGATGGTGCCAGGTTTACTCCAGATGTGACTCTTGGCATTCAGACCAAAGAGTTCCATCTTGGTTTCATCAGACCAGAGAATCTTGTTTCTTATGGTCTGAGAGTCATTAGTTGTCTTTTGGCAAACTCCAAGGAGGCTTTCATGTGCCTTTTACTGAGGAGTGGCTTCCGTCTGGCCACTCTACCATAAAGGCCTTGATTGGTGGAGTGCTGCAGAGATGGTTGTCCATCTGGAAGAAACAAGATTCTCTGGTCTGATGAAAGCAAGATTGAACTATTTGGCCTGAATGCCAAGTTCCATGTCAGAAGGAAACCTGGCACCATCCCTATGGTGAAGCATGGTGGTGGCAGCATCATGCTGTGGGAATGTTTTTCCAGCGGCAGGGACTGGGAGACTACTCAGGATTGAGGGAAATATGAACAGAGCAAAGTACAGAGAGATCCTTGATTAAAAACCTGCTCCAGAGCGCTCAGGACCTGAGTAGGGCGAAGGTTCACCTTCCAAAAGGACAACGACCCTAAGCACACAGCCAAGACAACGCAGGAGTGGCTTCGGGACAAGTCTCTGAATGTCCTTGAGGCCCAGCCAGAGCCCGGACTTGAACTCAATCGAACATCACTGGAGAGACCTGAAAATAGCTGTGCAGCGACACTCCACATCCAACCTGACAGAGGTTGAGAGGATCTGCAGAGAAGAATTGGAGAAACTCCCCAAATACAGGTGTGCCAAGCTTGTAGCGTCATACCCAAGAAGACTCGAGGCTGTAATCGCTGCTAAAGGTGCTTCAACAAAGTACTGAGTAAAGGGTCTGAATACTTATGTCAGTGTGTTTTCAGTTGTTGCTTTTTAAAATACATTTGCTTAATTTCTATAAACCTATATTTGCTTTGTCATTATGGGGTATTGTGTGTAGAATGATGAGGGGGGAAAAAAGGATTTCAATTTTAGAATATGGCTTTAAAGTCAAATGGTCTGAATACTTTCTGAATGCACTGTACATCTAGCTATTTTTATTACATCTATATTAATTCGATTTGTACATTCATTAGCAAAAATTATAATCAGCAACACTATAATCCAATTGATTATGCTTTTCAATAACGTGACGCAACGCCCTAGATGCTGCTGTGTGCCAGGATGGAGGCTTCTAGAGCAGAGCAGTGTTAATTACTACCTCTCATAGGGATGAATTAGTAGCTCTCATATGCCTGTTGGTCCCGTAGGATATGATATGAACTTAGTAGGTTAACCTTCTTATGGCTGCAGGGGCAGTATTTAGTAGCTTGGATGAAAGGTGCCCAGAGGTGCCCAGAGTAAACGGCCTGCTCCTCAGTCTCAGTTGCTAATATATGCATATTATTATTACTATTGGATAGAAAATCATCTGAAGTTTCTGAAACTGTTTGAATGATGTCTGTGGGTATACCAGAACTCATATGGCAGGCAAAAACCCGAGAATAAATCCAAATAGGAAGTGTTTGAGGTTGGTAGATTTTCAACCCAGGCCCTATTGAATTCACAGTGGGATATGAATGAAGTTGCACTTCCTAGGGCTTCCATTAGATGTCAACCGTCTTCAGAAACTTGAATGAGGCTTCTACTGTGTTGTGGGACTGAATAAGAGCTGAATGAGTCAGGTTACTGGCAGAGAGCCATTTCCTGGTCATGAGCATTCCTCATGATATCGCCCTGCGTTCCATTGCTCCTCTAGACACAAAGGATTTCTCCGGTTGGAACTTTATTGAAGATTTATGATAAAAACATCCTAATGATTGATTCTATACTTAGTTTGAAATGTTTCTTCGACCTGTATTATAACTTTTTGAAGTTTTTGTCCGAAGTAATGCACGAGCGTTTGGATATGTGTACCTAACACGCTAACAAAAGTAGCTACTTGAACATAAATAACGGACATTATCGAACAAATCAAGCATTTATTGTGGAACTGCGATTCCTGTGAGTGCATTCTGATGAAGATCATCAAAGGTAAGGGAATATTTACAATGTGATTTCTGGTTTCTGTTGACTCCAACATGGCGGCTAATTTGATTATTTCTCTGAGCGCCGTTTAAAAAGAAATCTGACACAGCGTGTGTCTTCCGCATTTAACCCAACCCCTCTGAATAAGATGGGTGCGGGGGGCTACCTTAATCGACGTCCACATCATCAGTTGTTGCTGGGGGTCGGCTGCCTTGCTTATTACACTCACCAAAGGGAGAGGTAGAATTGTTATAACCAGAGTGATAGATAGATAGATAGACAGATAGATAGACAGTATATGACTGGTTATAACCAAGTAAGCTCACAATATTGTAAACATAAAGTTGGTAGACTTACAATATATGTAAACATTCGCACAATAATATTGTTTTCCTCAGTGCTGGACAGGGTGAGCAACACAGATCTACAGACCTTTAGAGAACCACAAGGTGAGTGGACTTCTGTACACATTGAAGAGACCTTTCTGTCTGTAATATTAATCACAATGCAGTAATTCCAGGAATTCTTGATGCAGTACCATAGTGCTAGACAGTGATCAATGTTGATTTGTCACCTTGTCCCTTTGAACACACACCTGCTAACTAACTTCAGTTGAATGAGCTTATTGTAAGCCAATCTGGATAAGAGCGTCTGCTAAGTTATTAAAGTGTTGTGCTTTTTTATGCAGTGACTTGTTCCATCCACCCTCCCCTTTAAAAAAAAGAAACACCTTACAAGTGAGGTTTGGGATGGGTGCCCTGTTTTAACCTGACTCGCTCTCTCCTTAGTGTCCTGTTAACCTGACTACTGTATCTCTGTCACACCCTGATCTGTTTCACCTGTCCTTGTGATTGTCTCCACCCCCCCTCCAGGTGTCACCCATCTTCCTCAATATTCCCAGTGTATTTTTTCCTGTGGTCTGTCTGTTGCCAGTTTGTCTTGTCAAGCTTACCAGCGTGTTTTTTACCAAGCTCCTGTTTTCCTAGTCTCTTATTTCTAGTCCTCCCGGTTCTGACCTCTTGTCTGCCCTGACACTAAGCCCGCCTGCCTGACCATTCAGCCTGCCCTGACCTCGAGCCTGCCTGCCGCCCTGTACCGTTTGGACTCTGACCTGGTTTATGAACAGTTGCCTGTCCTCAACCTGCCTCTTGCCTGCTCCTTATTGTTTAATAAATATCAGACTCGAACCATCTGCCTCCTGTGTCTGCATCTGGGTCTCGCCCAGTGTCATTATAATCTTTCCCCTCTCCCTAGTGACCTGTTAACCTAACTACTGCGTCTCTCTCTCTCTCCCTCCTTATTGCTGCGAGGTGCCTGGTTTAAAGATCCTGATGTACAATGGGCCCATATACTACGGTAACCGCAGCTTCTTCCGAGAGGACGTGAGTCTTATGCCGGGTCTCACCTGGGAGAGGATCTCCAGTCGAGAGAAGGCCAGCGAGACCCTGGAGAAGAGGGAGAGAGAAGCTGTCAACTCTGTGGTGAGACTACCCACTGTATCTGGGCTCGATCACATACTGTACATAAGAAAAGACAGCTGCAACTCTTTCAACATTATCTTCCGTAACTTACTGGTAATCTAGCTCCTCCCAGTTGCATAGGTTCCGGTGTATCCGACTCACCTGTTGTCGATGATTCTCGAGGGAGCTCGGGTGGCCTCGGAAAAACAGCGTTTGGGGACTTCCGGATTCCTTCAGAGGTGAGCGAGTGACCTAGGCCAGACCTCGTCTCACTCCTGCGTTCCCGTAGACGTCCATCAATCCTAATGGTGAGGGCATCGAGGTCCACCGGTAACTCCAGAGCAGCTCGTCTTTTATCACCTCTGATCATCCGTGAAGGAAGGTATCGAATAGGGAATCCGGATTCCAGGCACTCTCGGCGGCCAACGTGCGATAGTCTGCCACGCTACGGGAGTCTTGGAGTAATTCCAGTAGTTTTCGGGCCGCCTCTCTCCCGGATACCGGAGAACCGAATACCTTCCTCACCTCTGCCATGAGGTCTTCCAGATCATGACAAATAGCGGATTGTTGCTCCCAAACTGCTGTAGCCCAGGATAGTAGACAGATTACTGGGTGGTTGGGAGGTCTGAGGTGGAGGGCTGCCTATGAGCTAACTCACTGATTTGTTCCATAATAGCCTTTGGTCGTGGCATTCCGTCAGGGAACGAAGCCCTTCCAAAAGGTCCAGCAGTAGCTCCTCATGCCGGCTCCCTGCAGGGAGACAGCGTGGCGGAGCTGGTCCAAGTTTGCTGGGTCTGTCATGGCAAGTTCGTACATTAAGGACACAGGACGAGACCCAGATGCAGACACGGGAGGCAGATGGTTTGAGTCTCAGATATTTATTATAATCCAAGGGGCAGGCTCGGAGAATGGTCGTGGACAGGCAAAAGATCATAAGGTCAGAGTCCGGGAGGTACAGAGTGGCGGGCAGGCTCAAGGTCAGGGCAGGCAGTATGGTCAGACAGGCGGGTTCAGAGTCAAGGCAGGCAAGCGTCAAAAACCTGGAGGACTAGCAAAAGAGCGATAAGAAAAAGAAGGCGCACAGAAAAACACGCTGGTTGACTTGACAAGACGAACTTGCAACAGACAAACAGGGAACACAGAAATAAATACCCAGGGACTAATGGGGAAAACAGGTGACACCTGGAGGTGGGTGGAGACAATCCCAAAGACAGGTGAAACAGATCAGGGCGTGACACATACTGTACTTGATTTGCCTCAGAAGTCTTCAAACAATGACATGGCTGATATCTTGTGAGTAGGCCTAGAACTGTGAGCGTTCTGCACTAGCATACTGGATGTTGAGCTGTCACAGGGCCTTTCTAGTGGTAGCAGCATAGTCTAGAGCAGTGTTTCCCCCACATCCTCGAGCCCTGGACTAGAGGTTGCATAGTGCTACACCAGGTATCAGCAACTCCAGTCCTCGGGGGCCTGATCGATGCCACAATTTGGCCCCAGCTAACACGCCTCACTCCAATAAATCAACTAATCATGATCTTCAGTTTAAAATGCCATTGTTTTCATCAGCTGTGTTAACTAGGGATGGGGGAAAAGTGTGACACCACTCCGGCCCCAGAGGACTGAAGTTTCCACATCCCTGTACAACATAATCCTATTACCTTGACCTGATAAAACCCTGTGGCAAAACCTTATGTGG
Source organism: Oncorhynchus clarkii lewisi (assembly GCF_045791955.1). NCBI lineage: Eukaryota > Metazoa > Chordata > Actinopteri > Salmoniformes > Salmonidae > Oncorhynchus > Oncorhynchus clarkii. The sequence goes on from NC_092155.1 coordinate 68,146,390, forward strand.
AGTTCAACACAGGGCAATCCAAACAAACTAGGTATTTGCTTACTTGATGTTGGATGCCCATGGATGGAAGTTATTAATGTTAACCATGGCATATTTCAAAGAACCCTCTACACAGTAGCACCCTTCAGGTTTTCTTCCTTTAAAAAGCTCAAGGAGTGTTTTACTAATTGGCAGGCATGCAGGAAGGAAGTAGCCCACTTCAATTAAAGTGCCTGGTTGTACACAACACTCACTCTGGCCAGGTGTTTATGAAAGCGACAATATCCCTCTAGCAGACCTCAATTCCACTCCACTCACGCCAACACACACAAACACACCAAACTAATTTATAACTTAGACACACGCACACACACACACATAGCGTACATGTGACCAAACCACTCATCGTACAATGGAAATAAGACCGCAAATTAGGAACTTAAATAAAATAACAGAAGGCCTATTTCACCCAGTATCATATTCAATAGTACAAGAAGCAACTATTTACCAACTAACCACAAGTGATGTTGCTCGGTTTTGCCAATGGTACAGCGTATAGACTTGTGACATGATATACAATTAAACAACAAGGCCAGAGGGGGTGTGGTATATGGCCAATATACCACAGATAAGGGCTGTTCTCATGTACGGCGCAAAGCGGAATGCCTGGATACAGCCCTTAGCCGTGGTATATCGGCCATATACCACAAACCAAAGGTGCCTTATTGCTAGTTTATACTAGTTACCAACGTAATTAGAGCAGAACAATTAATAGCTTTGTCATACCTGTGGTAAAAGATCTGATATACCACGGCTGTCAGCCAATCAGCATTCAGGGATGGAACCACCCAGTTTATAATAACAAACATCAGACTCAAATCAATCTTGGATTTCAGCATTTACAGTGCCTTGCGAAAGTATTCGGCCCCCTTGAACTTTGCGACCTTTTGCCACATTTCATGCTTCAAACATAAAGATATAAAACTGTATTTTTTTGTGAAGAATCAACAACAAGTGGGACACAATCATGAAGTGGAACGACATTTATTGGATATTTCAAACTTTTTTAACAAATCAAAAACTTAAAAATTGGGCGTGCAAAATTATTCAGCCCCCTTAAGTTAATACTTTGTAGCGCCACCTTTTGCTGCGATTACAGCTGTAAGTCGCTTGGGGTATGTCTCTATCAGTTTTGCACATCGAGAGACTGACATTTTTTACCATTCCTCCTTGCAAAACAGCTCGAGCTCAGTGAGGTTGGATGGAGAGCATTTGTGAACAGCAGTTTTCAGTTCTTTCCACAGATTCTCGATTGGATTCAGGTCTAGACTTTGACTTGGCCATTCTAACACCTGGATATGTTTATTTTTGAACCATTCCATTGTAGATTTTGCTTTATGTTTTGGATCATTGTCTTGTTGGAAGACAAATCTCCGTCCCAGTCTCAGGTCTTTTGCAGACTCCATCAGGTTTTCTTCCAGAATGGTCCTGTATTTGGCTCCATCCATCTTCCCATCAATTTTAACCATCTTCCCTGTCCCTGCTGAAGAAAAGCAGGCCCAAACCATGATGCTGCCACCACCATGTTTGACAGTGGGGATGGTGTGTTCAGCTGTGTTGCTTTTACGCCAAACATAACGTTTTGCATTGTTGCCAAAAAGTTCAATTTTGGTTTCATCTGACCAGAGCACCTTCTTCCACATGTTTGGTGTGTCTCCCAGGTGGCTTGTGGCAAACTTTAAACGACACTTTTTATGGATATCTTTAAGAAATGGCTTTCTTCTTGCCACTCTTCCATAAAGGCCAGATTTGTGCAATATACGACTGATTGTTGTCCTATGGACAGAGTCTCCCACCTCAGCTGTAGATCTCTGCAGTTCATCCAGAGTGATCATGGGCCTCTTGGCTGCATCTCTGATCAGTCTTCTCCTTGTATGAGCTGAAAGTTTAGAGGGACGGCCAGGTCTTGGTAGATTTGCAGTGGTCTGATACTCCTTCCATTTCAATATTATCGCTTGCACAGTGCTCCTTGGGATGTTTAAAGCTTGGGAAATCTTTTTGTATCCAAATCCGGCTTTAAACTTCTTCACAACAGTATCTCGGACCTGCCTGGTGTGTTCCTTGTTCTTCATGATGCTCTCTGCGCTTTTAACGGACCTCTGAGACTATCACAGTGCAGGTGCATTTATACGGAGACTTGATTACACACAGGTGGATTGTATTTATCATCATTAGTCATTTAGGTCAACATTGGATCATTCAGAGATCCTCACTGAACTTCTGGAGAGAGTTTGCTGCACTGAAAGTAAAGGGGCTGAATAATTTTGCACGCCCAATTTTTCAGTTTTTGATTTGTTAAAAAAGTTTGAAATATCCAATAAATGTCGTTCCACTTCATGATTGTGTCCCACTTGTTGTTGATTCTTCACAAAAAAATACAGTTTTATATCTTTATGTTTGAAGCCTGAAATGTGGCAAAAGGTCGCAAAGTTCAAGGGGGCCGAATACTTTCGCAAGGCACTGTACGTACTAGCCATATTCTCTCATGGTCAAAATAACCCTACTACGGCTACAACTACTCCCACACAGCAGTAGATGATTCCAGTACTTAACTAGAATATTGAGTGTGATCAATGGTGTTTTTGGTTGTTTTTGATGGAGGTTTTTGGTTTTCTAACAGTGAATAGAAACCATGCACCTCTTGGTCATTACTCTACTTAGTCGAGAATAATTCATACAGTTTGCAGCCTACAGTATAACAGGAGAAACGGAAAATGCAATTCCTCAAAATCAGATCCATAAACTTAACCATTACATTTTAATAATAAAAAAATACATTTTCATAATTTAACTGTAGAAAACTGAACTTGACATTAGGGACAAAACAGTATTAGATTTCTATAGACAATCATTATTCAGGTCTCTGGTTCCACCTTGTGATCAAATAGTATAACGGCAGCATGTAACGAGATATCACACAGTCTCACTAACATTCATGCAAAATAATACAAAAAGTATGACTGCTTGAATTCATCATGAAGAGAATACATTAATCTATATCACGTTGAATACTGACTTGTATCACGGGTGACCTGTCTGGCTTTATCATTATTACATTGGCAGGACATCATGCACTGGTAGGTGTCCATGATTATGCAATACAAACAGATCATTACAGTTCTTTGTATAAAAAAAAGACAGCAAGTTAATGAAATTCATCAATCAAAATGCTTTTCATGAAGAGTGCAAAAATAGAAAAGCATATTATAGGTAAACCTACATTTAATTTAAAAGGAAGTAAGTCTTTGATTGGTTGGAAGAGCTGCAGCTTGATGAAAAGATGTTTGGATGGCGTGAATTCAGGACAATATTCAGAATGTCAGTCTCCATAAAGTAAAGTTCATATTGTGATCTCAGACCATGGATGTGTCCCAAATAGCACAGTATTTCCTATACAAAAGTAGTGCACTATATAGGGAGCCATAAACAGACCATGATGTTTTATTAAACTAGGGAAGTCAGTTAAGAACAAATTCTTATTTACAATGATGGCCTTGGAACAGTGTGTTAACTGCCTGTTCAGGAGCAGAACGACAGATTTGTACCTTGTCAGCTCAGGGTTTTTAACTTGCAACCTTTCGGTTACTAGTCCAACACTCTAACCACTAGGCTACCCTGCCGCCCCAAATAGGCAAACTGGGATATGTTTTTAAGTTTTACATTTTCTTATTTTACTACTTCTGTTGGCAAACAAACTAACAGTGGTGTAAAGTACTTAAGTAAAAATACCTTAAAGTACTACTTAAGTTGTTTTTTGGTATATCTGTACTTTACTAATTATATTTTTGACTACATTCGTTAAGAAAAGTCAAAGTATTTGGTTTAAAATATACTTAGTTATCAAAAGTCAATGTAATTGCTAAAATAAAGTAAAAGAAAATGGTGCTGCCCTTGCGCTCACAGATGTCGTAATGGGACATATAAAAAGACGACGCCTCTATCATTCTCTACGGTGGAAACACACCTTGACCAAAACCTGATCAGCACAGACAACAGAGATGCTCATTGGCTTGGTTCTTCACTTTCAATGTTTGTTTCCACACATTCACTGTGTCCACAACAAATGCTGTGGTGGTGACCAAAAATCAGAGGGGCACAAAGTACATGAGGGTGGCTGGGAGAGGGTTTATGTCCCTCGTCCGGGAGTTGGAGATTTTACATTTGTTCTTAAAACCCGAAACAGCTTTTTCCTGCCATCTATAATCATTACGCTTCATATATCTAAAAAATATCTATATTTTACTGGTTACTTAGCATACACTCTTGAGCAGTCTGTGTCCTCCTGACTGGTGATAAATATTATTCTCAGAATCTCTGCTAAAACCCGGGTAAAAACCTCATAAAAATCATTGGTGGCTAATAGTATTACAGAGAAACAACAATTACATACACAAAATATAATCCGAGGGGGGAACATGCCCCTATGGGCATGGGCATGACACCTCTGTTGGTGATGACAAAAAATGGCTGCTCCTTGTAACAAAAATAAAAACCTCAGTTTTAAAACCTCAAGTGATAGCTTGTAGAGCCTGTTTCAGTTACTAGACATGCATTTGAGTCTGTTCTTGAAGTAAAAAAGGGCATTTTTGATTTGGACAGCATCCGATGAGGAGTAGCGGAACTTGGCGTATGCCTTCTCACTGTGCGACTTGCCCCATGGCAACTTGATCTTAGATGCATGGTTTATGATGATGTCATCACAGGAAGCTATGTGGAGGATCCCAAGCCCGTCGATGAAGAACTCTGAGGATGCAATAAAATATTTTTACAATTTGATCACAAAAGAAATGGCTTATTTTCTTGTTGCAGACTTTCAGTGACAAGTCACAGTTTATGTTCTCAGTCTAGAAGGTTTCACTTATTAAATCAAATTGTATTTGTCACATGGTTCGTAAACAACAGGTGTAGACTAAAAGTGAAATGCTTAGATTTGGCCTTGTGTTTTAGGTCATTGTCTTTGGTGAATTAATCTCCCAGTGTCTGTTGGAAGGCAGACTGAACCTAGTTTTCCAATAGGATTGTGCTTAGCTCCATCCAATTTCATTTTTATAATAAAACTCCCCAGCCCTTAATAATTACAAGCATACCCATAACATGATGCAGCCACCACCATGCTTGAAAATATGGAGAGTGGTACTCAGTAATGTATTGTATTGGATTTGCCCAAACATAAAACGTTGTATTCAGGACAAAAACTCTATTGCTTTGCCACATTTATTTTGCAGTATTACTTTAGTGCCATGTTGCAAACATGTTTTGGAATATTTGTATTCTGTACAGGCTTCCTTCTTTTTAATCTGTCAATTAGGTTAGTATTGTGGAGTAACTACAATTCTTTTTTTAATCCATCCTCAGTTCTCATATCACAACAACCATTAAACAATGTAAACATTTTAAAATCCCCATTGACCTCATGGTGAAATCCCTGAGAAGTTTCCTTCCTCTTCGGCAACTGAGTTAGGAAGGATACTTATATCTTTGTAGCGATGGGGTGTATTGACACACTATCCAAAGCCTAATGAATAACTTCACTATTTTTTAACACATCTACCAAACGGTGCCCTTTGCGAGGCATTGACAAACCTCCCTGGTCTTTGTGGTTGAACCTGTGCTTGAAATTCACTACTAGATCGAGGGACCTTACAGATACTAGTATGAGTGGGGTACAGAGATGAAGTAGTCATTGAAAAATCAAGTTTACCACTATTATCAAACATAGAATGAGTCCATGCAACCAATACGATTTGTTAAGCACACTCCTGAACTTATTTAGGCTTGCCTTGACAAATAGGTCCATCACTTATTGACTCAATACATTTTAGCAGTTGTGTAAAGTACTTAAGTAAAAATACATAAGTATTTTTAAGTCGTTTTTTGGGGTATCTGTAATTTACTTTACTATTTATATTTTTGACATATTTTACCTCTCTACATTCCTAAATAAAATATTGTATTTTTTACTCCATACAAAGTACTCGTTACATTTTAATGCTTAGCAGGACAGGGAAATTGTCAAATTCACCCACTTATCAACAGAACACGTGGTCATCCCTACTGCCTCTGTCCTGGTGGTCTCACTAAACACAAATGTATCTTTTGTAAATGTCTGAGTGTTGGAGTGTGCCCCTGGCTATCCATACATTTTTTAAAACAAGAAAATGGTTCTGTCTGCTTTGTTCCCCCTGTCCTGACGCTGTTCTTGTTTTGTTATATGTCCGCTGTTTCATCAAATGTTCACTCCCTGTACTTGCTTCTCGTCTCCAGCGTCTGTCCTTACAAATCTAAAATATATTTTGAATTGTTTAACACTTTTTTGGTTACTACATGATTCCATATGTGTTACCTCCATAGTTTTGATGTCTTCACTTTTATTCTGCAATGTAGAAAATAGTAAAAATATAGAAAAACCCTTGAACGAGTAGGTGTTCTAAACCTTTTGACCAGTAGTGTATATTTTAGCAATTACATATTATTTTATTTTTTTACAATATCTTTATTGGCTTTTTATTTTTTATTTTTTTACAACCAGCAAAATATGACACAGATTATGCCCCGTTATTCCTTCCACCTACACAAAACACCATGCTACATGGGGACACAAAACGCTTCCCTCACCAACACATAAACTACCCCCTCCTGGTATTAGCTTCACTGATTAACAACAACAAAAAGACACAGAATGACCTTCACATTCCATGCTAGAAAATAAACTATTCAAAAAACAACTAATAATAATAATAGATTAATGAAGAAAGTAGTAATGAGGCAGCTAAGGTGACGTCTCTAGAAACTGCTGAAAGTCCCCCCAGACATCAGGAAATTCAAAGGGTTTATTTCGTAAATTGTATGTTATTTTTTTCAGATGGAATATAGGAAGTTAGATCTTTTAGCCACATCTGCTTGCTTGGCAGAGTGTCACTCTTCCATATAATAGCTGTGCATTTATTGGCTGCAATGACTGCCAATTTAATGAATCTGGTTTTGCTACAAATATCAACTGGTAGAACAGAGTCATCTCCAAGAGAAATAAGGGAAGGATTTAGTGGTACCGTCATATTAGTGACCTGTGATAAGATCTGAATAATGTCTTTCCAATAATTACTTAGTTCAGGGCAGGACACAAACATATGCATCAGTATACCCACCCCCGTTTCACACCTTGGGCAAAATGCTGAATATTTACAATTATCTTATACAGGGTCTACTTTACACCAGAGAGACTATGTAAAATATTGAATTGCATCAACTTGTGCCTTGTGTTAGATGAAAGACGCTGAACATCTAAAAATAGTTTTCCCCATTTCTCATCCTCAACAATGAGACCAAGGTCATCATGCCACTTCATGCAAGCTTTCAAAGGTTCTTCGTTTCCCTACAGAGCTTGAAGCCTAGAGTACATGTAAGAAATGAAACCTCTTTCCTCTCCAGCCACAGTTTATCAGTTATAGATTTACTCATGGGCTGAATCCTACCTCCCTGCTGAGTGGCAATATAATGCCTAACCTGTAGGTACTTGAAGAAATGAGTTTGAGGTAACTGAAAATGAGATGCCAGTTGTTGAAAGATGGGGTTATTATAGAAAGGTGTTTGTTCATATATAGATCTAAGCCCTTCTGTTTGTTTACAGACTTCCATCCATATATTTAAAGTGTTTTTAATGAAGGGGTTGTTTATGAGACCTATCAAAGCTTTAGGTGGACTAATATAAGCCAATGTAACAGGGGTCAGACACTCCTCCATCTGTCTCCAAGAGGGTGAACTTGTTGTTGTATTTTGCCATACCCACACAGCCTTTAACTGAAATGGCCAGTAATACAACAGGAAGTCAGGTAGAGTAAGTCCTTTTGAGTATGGTTTGCATAAAGTTATGAGTTTCACTCTGGAGGGTTTTCCTTTCCACAGAAAGGAGGAAACCTTCCTATTAAGTTGTTTGAAAACTTTGTGAAAAGGAAAGGGCAAGGTTTGAAAAAGGTAATTACATTTACTTTTAATACTTGAGTATATATAAAACCAAATACTTTGAGACATTTACTCAAGCAGTATTTTACTGGCTGACTTTCAATTGAGCAACTTTTTATTAAGGTATCTATACTTTTACTCAAGTATGACAATTAGGTACTTTTTCCACCACCAAATTTGAGCTTTTCATTTTTTATTAATTTAGAAAATGTTCTCTAAACAAATGCCACTTTGACATTATGGGGTATTGTGTGTAGATCAGTGACACAAAATCTAAATTTAATACATTTTAAATTCTGGCTGTAACACAATATAATGTGGAAAAGTGAAGGGGTGTGAGTGAACACTTTTTGAAGGAACTGTAAGTGAAAAGAGTTAAAGAAAATAAGTAAAAAAGCATACCAATTTTAATAAGGACCCAAAAATATATAAATAAATGTTTTTCCCTCAATGGTGCTGCCCGTGCGCTCACAGATGTCATAATGGGACATATGAAAAGATGACGCCTCTATCATTCTCTACGGTGGAAACACACCTTGACCAAAGCCTGATCAGCACAGACAACGGAGATGCTCATTGGCTTGATTCTTCACTTTCAATGTTTGTTTCCACACATTCACTGTGTCCACAACAAATGCTGTGGTGGTGACCAAAAATCAGAGGGGGCACAAAGTACATGAGGGTGGCTGGGGGAGGGTCCCTCGTCCGGGAGTTGGAGATTTTACATTTGTTCTTAAAACCCGAAACAGCTTTTTCCTGCCATCTATAATCAAAGAGGGTCAATGTAGATAGTCCGGGTAGCTATTTGGTTATCTATTTAGTAGATTTATGGTTTGGGGATAGAACCTGTTCAGGGTTCTATTGGTTCCATCGGTACCGCTTGCAGTGCGGTAGCAGAGAGAACAGTCTATGGCTGGAGTCTTTGACAATTTTTAGGGCCTTCTGACACCGCCTGGTATAGAGGTCCTGGATGGCAGGGAGCTCGGCCCCAGTACTCCCTGTTCACCCACGACTGCTCGGCCACGCACGACTCCAACACCATCATCAAGTTTGCTGATGACAACTAACCCTATAGAACATTTGTGGGTAGAACTGAAAAAGCGTGTTCGAGCAAGGAGTCCTACAAACCTGACTCAGTTACACCAGCTCTGTCAGGAGGAATGGACCAAAATTCACCCAAATTATTGTGGGAAGCTTGTGGAAGGCTACCAGAAACGTTTGACCCAAGTTAAATAATTTAAAGGCAATGCTACCAAATACTAATTGAGTGTATGTAAACTTCTAACCCACTGGGAATGTGAGAAAAGAAATTAAAGATGAAATAAATTATTCTCTCTACTATTATTCTGACATTTCGTATTTGGTGCTTTAGTGACAAAACAGATGGCACTGTGATAGACTGCATCCAATTTGCTGAGTAGGGTGTTGGAGGCTATTTTGTAAATGACAATGGCCGAAGTCAAGGATCGGTAGGATAGTCAGTTTTACGACGGTATGTTTGGCAGCATGAGTGAAGGAGGCTTTGTTGCGAAATAGGAAGCCGATTCTAGATTTCATTTTGGATTGGAGATGCTTAATGTGAGTCTGGAAGGAGAGTTTACAGTCTAACCAGACACCTAGGTATTTGTAGTTGTCCACATATTCTAAGTCTGAACCGTCCAGAGCAGTGATGCTAGTCGGGCGGGTGGGTGTGGGCAGCGATCGGTTGAAGAGCATGCATTTAGTTTTACTAGCATTTAAGAGCACTTGGAGGCCACGGAAGGAGTGTTGTATGGCATTGAAGCTCGTTTGGAGGTTTGTTAACACAGTGTCCAAAGAAAGGCCAGATGTAACAGAATGGTGTCGTCTGTGTAGAGGTGGATCAGAGAATTACCAGCAGCAAGAGCGACATCATTGATATATACCTAGTGGTGATGCAGGCAGTCAAGGTGTTCTCAATGGTGCAGCTGTAGAACTTTTTGATGATAAGGGCCCATTCCAAATCTTTTCAGATTTCTGAGTGGGCAGAGGTGTTGTCGTGCCTTCATTCACGACAGTGTTGGTGTGTGTCTGTGTGTGGACCATGTTAATTCTTTAGTGATGTGGAAACTGAGGAACATGAAGCTCTCGACCCGTTCCACTACAGACCTGTTGATGTGGATGGGGGAGTGCTCGGCCCTCCTTTTCCTGTAGTCCACGAAAAGCTCCATTGTCTTGCTGACATTGAGGGAGAGATTGTTGTCCTGGCACCACACTGACAGGTCGCTGACCTCCTCTCTATAGGTGGTTTCATCGTCGTCTGTGATCAGGCCTAATGCCGTTTTGTTTTCAGCAAACATAATGATGGTGTTGGAGTTGTGCGTGGCCAGGATGTTGTAGGTGAACAGGGAGCACAGGAGGGGACTAAGCACACACCCCGGGGGGTACTACATCTAAAGTATGTTGGTCTTTTGCTGTTCCTTTGATTTGTGTTAACACAATTAAAATAAAGGCAATATTTTGATCAGAAATAAGGAAAACCTCTGGGCTCTAGTGATGAGACAAAGACACTCACCTAGATGAGCCACACGGTTCAGACGAGGATCGAATCCCACTTGCTGCATCTTGTCTGTCCTCCCCATGAAGAAGTTGATAACAGCGTCAGCTAGGACACAGTTAGGAAAGCCCTCAATGACATGATGGTATCCATTTCTGATGTGTATACAGTCCCCCTCCTCACCCCCTTCCTCCACTGAGATGGTGTGGCGGTAAGTAGCAGTGTAGCCTGTAGCTTCTCTCACAGCACCACCCACCTGGGGTAACAGACACAAAAAGAACAAAATGAGTGGAAAGATAATACGAGTCACCACAAATGACTTGCCACAACGTGTCAGTGTAGCTTCCCTCACAGCACCAGCCACCTGTGATCTCACACACACACACACACACACACACACACACACACACACACACACACACACACACACACACACACACACACACACACAGCCGGTGCACCCATCATAGACCGTTGACCTGATTAACCAAGCAGAACTCTTAGTTTGTATAACCACTTCAAAACCAGAGGATGTACATTCCAAAGGTACAGGAATTGAGTCGGTAGCAAACCCTCTTTTAATGTCACAGTGGAAAACTAAACCACAACTGGCAAGTTGTCAAAAAACAGACAAAACAAGTCACTCAGGTTAGCACAGCTCTATTTCATCACAGCTCTATTTCATCACAGCTCTAGATAACAACACTTCCGGCTCAAAAGCAGTATTTCCTGACTAACTGATCTTTCAGAAAGTTTTCACACCCTTAGATTTTTTTCTCATTTTGTTGTGTTACAGCCGTGAGATTGTTTTCTCATTTTGTTGTGTTACAGCCTGAATCTTTTTGTCCCTGGCCTACACACAATACCCCATAATGTCAAAGTGGAGTTTTGTTTTGTCCCTGGCCTACACACATACCCCATAATGTCAAAGTGGAGTTTTGTTTTGTCCCTGGCCTACACACAATACCCCATAATGTCAGAGGGAGTTTTGTTTTGTCCCTGGCCTACACACAATACCCCATAATGTCAAAGTGGAGTTTTGTTTTGTCCCTGGCCTACACACAATACCCCATAATGTCAAAGTGGAGTTTTGTTTTGTCCCTGGCCTACACACATACCCCATAATGTCAAAGTGGAGTTTTGTTTTGTCACTGGCCTACACACATACCCCATAATGTCAGAGTGGAGTTTTGTTTTTATGCAACATTTTTACAAATTAATAAAAAATGAAAAGCTTGAGTCAATAAGTATTCAACCCCTTTGTTATGGCCAGCCTAAATAGTTCAGGAGTAAAAATGTGCTTAACATGTCACATAATAAGTTGCATGGACTGTTTAACATGATTTTTGAACGATTAAATCATCTCTGTATCCCACACAAACAATTATCTGTAAGGTCCCTCTGTCGAGCAGTGAATTACAAACATTGATTCAACCACAAAGACCAGGGAGGTTTTCCAACGCCTCGCAAAGGGCACCTATTGGTAGATGGGTATAAAAAGCAGACATTGAATGTCCCTTTGAGCATGATGAAGTTATTAATTACACTGTGTATGGTGTATCAATATACCCAGGTCACTACAAAGTTACAGGCGTCCTTCCTAACTCAATAGCCAGAGAGGAAGGAAACCGCTCAGGGATTTCACCACAATACAAAAGTAATTGACGGAGTGAAAAGAAGAAATCTGTACAGAATAAAATATATTCTAAAACATGCATCCTGTTCGCAACAAGCCATTAACTAAAGTAATTAACTTTTTGTCCTGAATACAAAGTGTTTGTTTTATTGGATTTGCCCCAAACACATCACTGAGTAGTACTCTTAATATTTTCAAGCATAGTGGTGGCTGCCTCATGTTATGGGTATGCTAGTAATCGTTAAGGACTTGGGAGTTTTTCAGGATAAAAAAATAAACGGAATGGCAAAATCTTAGAGGAAAAACCTTGTTCAGTCTGCTTTCCACCAGACACTGGGACATTAATTCACCTTTCAGCAGGGCAATAATCTAAAACATAAGGCCAAATCGACACTGGAGTTTCTTACAAAGAAGACACTGAATGTTCCTGAGTGGCCGAGTTACAGTTTTGACTTAAAATCAAATTCTATGGCAACACCTGAAAATGGTTGTCTAGCAATGATCAACAACCAATTTGACAGAACTTGAAGAATTATTAAAAGAATAGTACCTTCAGAAAGTATTCATTCACAGCCTTAGATTTGTTTCTTATTTTGTTGTGTTACAGCCTGAATTTAAAATGTAGATATTTTATCTCCTAAAATTATGTTTTGCATGCAAGCCTTTCAAACTAGTATTGCTAAAATCAAGTTATGCAAGGAAGTTTTGCAAGTCAGTAAACAACAGTTACCACACATTAATTATGCTTGTACTTTATCCAGTAATATTGGGCCAAATTCAAAGCTAAGACATCGTAAATAACTTTGGACTTTGATCACATTTTCACCTGCCAGGATGAGGCTCTTCGACTAACCAATAACCGCTCTCAGCTCTCATGCGGTTTTGAATGTTGCTATGGTTACTTGTGGGTGTGGTTTTGTTCCAAGTTTGGAGTGGATAGAAAGTCACCCCCTAGCCTAGGCTACTGTATGAAACCCCTTTGAGAACTCACCACAAACATTTTAATCCAGCCCAAAAAACATTATACGTACATGTCAATATGACTTTCACTTTGAGAACTCGGTTCCCATGCGCGCCCCCTTCCCCAATTCCACCCCAGGTTCTACTATGGTTCTAACCTGACTCTACCCTGGTTTTAATCATTCCTCTCAGAAAGGCCTCACCCTCATCACTCACCAGGTCCAGATCTATGAGCACGCACACGCAAACACACACACACACAAACACACACCATGTCCAGGGTGGTCTTCTCCAGGATCTCCACCATATTCTCCAGCCTGGTGTTGGAGGTGAAGAGGAAATCATCATCCACCCACAGCACATACTTGGTGGTCACCTGAGAGACAGCCAGATTCCTCCCTGCAAACCAACCCTGCACAGAGGTGGACAGACAGGACAAAGACTTAATTACCAATTTGGCAATAGCCGAACGTTTGATAGCCAAGGTGTTCTTAAATCCTGGACATGGAGACCCTCAGAGTACCAGGAGGGAATCACAAGTAAATGAAATACTGGGCTGGAACAAAAGGACAACTTGTGGGTCCCCCAAGACCAGAACTGAGAGATTGCTGTGATGAAACAGGAGCTACACTTCCCAAAATAAAGTTAGCTTACCTTCCCAAACGGCATAATGTAATGTTCAATGTATGGACCCATCACTGGCTGGGGGTGCTCGTTGTCATCTGCTATCACTATGGCGACAGTGGGATAGAACTCCCGTATGCTGTCAATCAGATCCTGCAGTTTGTCATAACGCAGAAATGTCTTGGTAGCTATGGTGACAAGTGAGCTTATGTTGTATTCTGAGGAAAAAGGAAAGGCGTGTTTGTACCCAATTATGAATATTCATACTTATACTTATCTTCAGTTATTTTCATAATACAGAAATCATCCCCCATATGATGCAAAATGCATAATTGTTTTATTTAACTAGGCAAGTCAGTTAAGAACAAATTATTATTTACAATGACGGCCTACCCCAACCAAACCCTAACCTGGACAATGCTGGGCCAATTGTGCGCCGCCCTATGGAACTCCCAATCACGGCTGGTTATGATACAGCCTTGCACCAAGGTTTGTAGTGACGCCTATAGCACTGAGATGCAGTGCCTTAGACCGCAGCGCCACTCGGGATACCTACGTGATGACGTCTATATTTTGAAAGTTACATATCTTGAAAACTTGATTGCTGACAAGCAAAACATTTTGGGACTATGTCAACAATGGACTAATAAAACAAAAACCAAAAGATCGTTTTGGGGTGGAATTGTCCTATAAGTACTTTCATGTAATAGATTTCCCATCAAATGGGCCAAAATAGCTTATTTAGCAACAACAACAAAAATTCTCAAGCAAGAATTTTGCTAGGACTGTGAGTGGTCTGAGTGGGGAGAGCAAAACTGAACACTAGCTGTCATTGGTAGAAAGATTTGGAACTCTTTTAACCAGTTCACAGCATGGTGATGTCACCATGGAAAGCAGGTCCTGTGTAGATTGCATTTTCAACCAGCAACTATCAAGAAATAAGACTGATCACATTTGTTAACACTTTCATCAGCTGTTATACAATTTGATACAAAACACAGGAAAAACTGAATTTTGACTTCACTGGGCCTTGAACAACATTGCAACATTTAGGACCTTGGATCCCTGCGATAACTGTACAGATACAAATAACTATACAGTGGTCAAATGCCAAATGAACAACCCATACAGTACATACCTCCAGTGTAACCTGAGTGATAGAGCTTGGGAATAACAGCATGTCCAACCTTTATGGTAAAAACGGACTGGTGTCCATCAGTCTCAAACTGCACTGCAATAGAGCAGAGAAACATATTTCATCACTCTAATATCTCAAGTGTATCACATTACAGTATAGTTCATTTGATTAAATATAATCAAATGAACAAAACAAAAATGTACTTCACTTCACATTCAATACCTAATGGTCAATAAGAGATCAAGCTTGTTTAACAGTAGGTCTACAGATACTTGTTATTTTTATAACATCCACGTTAACATATGGAAATGAATAGTGACAACACAGTTATTGTTGTACACAACACAGTTATTGTTGTACACAACACAGTTATTGTTGTACACAACACAGTTATTGTTGTACACAAAACACTGCTTCCTCTAGTCTGCCTCTGTGCTAACATCTCTTTCCCCAAACAGCTAAACTCTCTTAGAATCGCTCTCTACACTCAAAGTCTCGTTCAGCAAACAAGCTGTAATCTATAGTCTACCACACCTACATTGCAACATGGAATGTCAAATACCACACCAACTGCTTTTTCTGCAGTTGCGGAATGATCTCTTCCCTAATCACGGACTGTGTAATTCTAGTGAAGGCTAGTTGTGTGCCCCTTCCAGGGAATAATAGACAGGTTCATAAAGAATTTGAGACATGCAGGAAATGATGCGTTGCGTTTCTATCTCTGTGTTGTCCTACTGAAGTGACAAGTGACAAGGAGTGGAATGACAGGGAGTGGCATGATCATGGGGAATTGGGTGGCGGGAGTTGAGAACGGAACAAAAGACACATTTCTGTTGTTTGCTGTTACTAAATGGACAATAAAGTTGTATTGTATAGTATGGCATACAGCTCCTGTACAGCTGCAGGCACTAAAAAGTTAGTATTCAAAACCCTGTATTGCAGTATCAGAACTCAGGACTAGACACACACAGAGGGGCTGACCAACCTGTGTCAGCCGTCCTAGGGTGGAACAAGGTGTTGGTGTAGGTGACAAACTGTAGCTGTCTGTTCAGAGTGGAGAGGAGTCTACTGGACAAAGTCATGTGCATCACTCCCTGTCCTCTAATGGAGACCCCGTCTACGGTGGCTAACACATCAAATGTCCCCAGGGTAGCAGTCAGATTCACCTAAAGGACATGATAGAGAGGATTCAGTTTAATTCAAATAACTAGTCTGCTTGTGGCAATTACAATGGTCACAAAATGACTGTAGATCACTTTATGTTAAACATGAATCAACATTTTATATTTTAGCAGACACTCTTGTTCAGAGCGACTTATAGGTTAAGTGCCTTGCTCAAGGGTACATAGACAAATGGTTCAACTCCCTGAGCCGACAAGGTGAACAAACAACCTTTCGGTTACTGGCTAAACGCTCTAACCGCTAGATTACCTGCCACTACAACAAACATATACTGAAACAAACACATAAACGCAACATGTAAAGTGTTGGTCCCGTGTTGCATGAGCTGAAATGAAAGATCACAGAAATGTTCCATATGCACAAAGTTTCATTTTATCGATGTAAATTTGAATGCACAGAGATAGCGTGACGATATCCTGAGGCACATTGTCGTGCCATTCTCACCTCATGTTTCAGCATGGTAATGCACGGCCACATGTAGAAAAGATCTGTATACAAGTCGTGGAAGCTGAAAATGTCCCAGTTCTTCATTGGCCTAAATACTTACCAGACATGATGGTACCTATTGAGCACGTTTGGGATGCTCTGGGTCAACATGTACGACAGCATGTTCCAGTTCCCGCCAATATTCAGCAACTTCGCACAGACATTGAAGAGAAGTGGGACAACATTCCGCAGGCCACAATCAACAGATTGATCAACTCTATGTAAAGGAGAAGTGTCGTGCTGCAAGAGGCAAATTGTTTCCAATTTCATGAAACTAGGCACACGTCGCAAGTCCCGATTTTACAGGAGAGACATTTGAACGTTTATTTTTTATCAAAATGCATTTTTTTGGCAGAAATGTGTATTTATTTTTGATTTATTAACCTTTATTTAACCAGGAAGGGCTCATTGAGATTAGAATCTCTTTTTCAAGAGCACCCTGGCCAAATTAGGCAGCACCAAGTCATTACAAAAAAATGACAGACAGTCAACATGAAAAACTACAAGTAATCTAGGAAAAACCATTGAATTCACAAGAGTATAAAACAGCAACATTGACAGATCAGGGAATCAGCCTCAAAATCCTTCATCAGAGATTTAAAAACACCAATCGGGACAAGTTCTTCCAGTTTAAAAGTATTTTGTAAGGCGATCCAAGACGATGGCGCAGAGTACATAAAAGCCCTTTTACCGAATTCAGTTTGGACATTTGAAATAGTTAGCAGGATAAAGTCCAGTGAACGAAGAGAGTACCCACCACATTTCTAAACAATAAAAATGCACAGATAAAAAGGTAGTAAACCCAAAATGTAAATAAAAGTATACCAGTGACTGAGCCTACGAGTAACTAGAGAAGGCCAGCCAACCCTGGTACACAAAGTGCAGTGGTGCGTAAGGGTTTTGAAGTTTAAAATAAATCTCAAAGTGCCATGGTAAAGAGTGTCAATTGATCTCAAACACTGAGCTGAAGCATTCATATATAAAATATCCCCATAGTCTAGTAAAAGCATACATGTAGCTGATACTAGCCTCCTTCTGGCTTCGAAAGAAAAACAGGCCTTATTCCTAAAATAAAATCCCAATTTCAGCTTCAATTTTTTTGTAAGTTGTTGAATATGCAATTTAAAAGAGAGGCCGTCATCAATTAAAATTCCAATAAATTTATATGAGGTTACAACCTCAATCTCCTTGCCCTGACAGGTAGTAATAGGTGAAAGGTTCAGAGGTATATTTCTTGCATTAGAAAACACCATTAGTTTAGTTTTGTCAGTATTGAGGATAAGCTTCAATTGACACAAGGTATGTTGAACAGTATAAAAAGCAGTTTGCATGTTCTGGAAAGCTTTTGTAAGAGACGAGGCACAACAGTAAATAACAATATCATCAGGATAAAAATGAAGTTGTGCATTTTGGACCTTTTTGTCTAAATCGTTTATATAAATAGTGAATAAGAGAGGACCAAGTACAGAGCCTTGGGGCACACCATTCAAGACAGACAATTTAACAGACATAAGCCCATCAAATTGAGTGCACTGAGTTCTATCAGACAGATAGTTAGCAAACCATGCCTTCTGGAACATGTGAAGTTTCATGTGCCTTAATAACAAACTTGTATGCCATCTGAAAATACAAATAATATTGTTCAATTACAAGCCTTATTGGTTAAGTCACAGAAAAAGCCAGCAACCTTCCCGCTAGCCATGATTGGCTGAGATAATGAGTGGGCTAGATATGCCGAGAGAGGAGTTCAGATTGGTCTGCCATAAAGAAGGCTTCTGTCTATTTGAGTTGGTCAGTCTGTGTTAGTAATCCTGTAGAACACAGCTTTTTTTAAATGTATAGTGTAGTGGAGCTGCATAAGTGTTGCTCTGCACTTTCTGGAGGATCGAAATCAGTGGAATTAGAGTTTGATAGCTAAAGAGATGGAGAAAACACCTGTCTCCGGATTACATCTTCAAACTAAAAGCATCAGTGGCATGGCATCCGTGACAGGGAGACGAGTCCATCATGCATGCATGTAAGATAGTCTAGCTAGCTACATTTTCAGATATTGCACATTTCTAATTGTGGCAGAAAGTTGTTTCATTTCAAGCTAACTGGCTCCCTAGCTAACGTTATGTGTATGACATTATTATTCGTATCCCATAACCGTTTGCTTGGCTAGTTAGAGCCTAATGTTAGCTAGTTAACATTGAACCTGGTTGGTTAGCTCCCAGCAGATTCATGCAGGGTAGTAACGACATGATTTGGCACTATGTTCCTTGTTGTTTAACTAGCTAACGTTAGCTGGCTGGCTCATTAGCTAACATTACGTGACGTGTATGATCTTAAATGTTGTTTACCTAGCTAGGTTCATTGTTTACCTAGCTAGCTAGCTACATGTCTTAACCAGTTAAATGTTAGGGGGCGCTATTTAAATTTTTGGATGAAAAACGTTCCCGTTTTAAACAAGATATTTTGTCACGAAAAGATGCTCGAGAATGCATATAATTGACAGCTTTGGAAAGAAAACACTCTGACGTTTCCAAAACTGCAAAGATATTGTCTGTGAGTGCCACAGAACTGATGTTACAGGCGAAACCCAGATAAAAATCCAACCAGGAAGTGCCGCATTTTTTGAAACCGCCTCATGCCAATGACTTATATGGCTGTGAATGAGCTACGAATTAGCTTACGTTTTCCACGTATTCCCCAAGATGTCTACAGCATCGTGATGTCTTTTTACGCATTTCCATTGAAGAATAGCCGTAAGGGACCATATTTAGCAAGTGGTCACATCAAATCAAATCAAATTTATTTATTTATATAGCCCTTCGTACATCAGCTGATATCTCAAAGTGCTGTACAGAAACCCAGCCTAAAACCCCAAACAGCAAGCAATGCAGGTGTAGAAGCACGGTGGCTAGGAAAAACTCCCTAGAAAGGCCAAAACACATGGTGTCTCCCGCAGAAAATCTTGCGTAAAATACTGAGGTAACCATTTTTCCAATCGCTTCTTATGAGAAACCAATTGCCT
This sequence comes from Oncorhynchus clarkii lewisi, assembly GCF_045791955.1. Lineage (NCBI taxonomy): Eukaryota > Metazoa > Chordata > Actinopteri > Salmoniformes > Salmonidae > Oncorhynchus > Oncorhynchus clarkii. Next base: position 68,165,945 of record NC_092155.1, read on the forward strand.
CGACGGATATATTATCGAATATATATGTTAAAAACACCTTGAGGATTGATCCTAAACAACGTTTGCCGTGTTTCTGTCGATATTATGTAGCTAATTTTGAAAAAAGTTTGGCGTTGTAGTGGTAGCATTTTCCGGTCGATTTCTCAGCCAAGCATGATGAACAAACGGGAGCTATTTCGCCTTCAAAAATAATATTTTTGGAAAAAATGAACATTTGCTATCTAACTGGGAGTCTCCTGAGTGAAAACATCTGAAGTTCTTCAAAGGTAAATGATTTAATTTGGTTGCTTTTCTTATTTTCGTGAAAATGTTGCCTGCTGCCAGCAGAGCCTAGCATAGCATTATGCCACGATAAACTTACACAAATGCTTGTCTAGCGTTGGCTGTAACGCATATTTTGAAAATCTGAGATGACAGTGTGATTAACAAAAGGCTAAGCTTGTGTTTGAATATATTAATTTGCGATTTTCATGAATAGGAAAAGTTTCTAGTGATTGCTAGTCGCAAGAAGTTAAGATAAAGTGTACAACACCTGTTGAATATGGCCAGTGTCAATAAACGTTGGCAAAAAAGCATAATGAAATTGTTGGCAGCAGAGCTGCTTAAGCTTCCGAGAGCAAAACGTAATGAGTGGGGCTAGAGCTTAATAGGGTATGAACATAGAAGAGCTCTTCACTAGATACCAAAACATCCAAAGGCCATTTTCTCAAAAGTGAGTTCACAAGTTCATCAACTTTCAAAGCAGAATTACTTTCCCATTGTTCCTTAAACATGGAGTGCATGATATACCATTTTGTAGCTCTGAGTCACAGAGGACCATATCCAGGTGGTGAGTCACAATTGTGGTTTGATCAGATATGGACTGGTTTTCTGTTCCACACGCCCTACCTTTTTTTCAAGGTATCTGTGACTAACTGATGCATACAGTGCCTTGCGAAAGTATTCGGCCCCCTTGAACTTTGCAACCTTTTGCCACATTTCAGGCTTCAAACATAAAGAGATAAAACTGTATTTTTTTGTGAAGAATCAACAACAAGTGGGACACAATCATGAAGTGGAACGACATTTATTGGATATTTCAAACTTTTTTAACAAATCAAAAACTGAAAAATTGGGCGTGCAAAATTATTCAGCCCCTTTACTTTCAGTGCAGAAAACTCTCTCCAGAAGACTTATAGGTTAAGTGCCTTGCTCAAGGGTACATAGACAAATGGTTCAACTCCCTGAGCCGACAAGGTGAACAAACAACCTTTCGGTTACTGGCTAAACGCTCTAACCGCTAGATTACCTGCCACTACAACAAACATATACTGAAACAAACACATAAACGCAACATGTAAAGTGTTGGTCCCGTGTTGCATGAGCTGAAATGAAAGATCACAGAAATGTTCCATATGCACAAAGTTTCATTTTATCGATGTAAATTTGAATGCACAGAGATAGCGTGACGATTTCCTGAGGCACATTGTCGTGCCATTCTCACCTCATGTTTCAGCATGGTAATGCACGGCCACATGTAGAAAAGATCTGTATACAAGTCGTGGAAGCTGAAAATGTCCCAGTTCTTCATTGGCCTAAATACTTACCAGACATGATGGTACCTATTGAGCACGTTTGGGATGCTCTGGGTCAACATGTACGACAGCATGTTCCAGTTCCCGCCAATATTCAGCAACTTCGCACAGACATTGAAGAGAAGTGGGACAACATTCCGCAGGCCACAATCAACAGATTGATCAACTCTATGTAAAGGAGAAGTGTCGTGCTGCAAGAGGCAAATTGTTTCCAATTTCATGAAACTAGGCACACGTCGCAAGTCCCGATTTTACAGGAGAGACATTTGAACGTTTATTTTTTATCAAAATGCATTTTTTTGGCAGAAATGTGTATTTATTTTTGATTTATTAACCTTTATTTAACCAGGAAGGGCTCATTGAGATTAGAATCTCTTTTTCAAGAGCACCCTGGCCAAATTAGGCAGCACCAAGTCATTACAAAAAAATGACAGACAGTCAACATGAAAAACTACAAGTAATCTAGGAAAAACCATTGAATTCACAAGAGTATAAAACAGCAACATTGACAGATCAGGGAATCAGCCTCAAAATCCTTCATCAGAGATTTAAAAACACCAATCGGGACAAGTTCTTCCAGTTTAAAAGTATTTTGTAAGGCGATCCAAGACGATGGCGCAGAGTACATAAAAGCCCTTTTACCGAATTCAGTTTGGACATTTGAAATAGTTAGCAGGATAAAGTCCAGTGAACGAAGAGAGTACCCACCACATTTCTAAACAATAAAAATGCACAGATAAAAAGGTAGTAAACCCAAAATGTAAATAAAAGTATACCAGTGACTGAGCCTACGAGTAACTAGAGAAGGCCAGCCAACCCTGGTACACAAAGTGCAGTGGTGCGTAAGGGTTTTGAAGTTTAAAATAAATCTCAAAGTGCCATGGTAAAGAGTGTCAATTGATCTCAAACACTGAGCTGAAGCATTCATATATAAAATATCCCCATAGTCTAGTAAAAGCATACATGTAGCTGATACTAGCCTCCTTCTGGCTTCGAAAGAAAAACAGGCCTTATTCCTAAAATAAAATCCCAATTTCAGCTTCAATTTTTTTGTAAGTTGTTGAATATGCAATTTAAAAGAGAGGCCGTCATCAATTAAAATTCCAATAAATTTATATGAGGTTACAACCTCAATCTCCTTGCCCTGACAGGTAGTAATAGGTGAAAGGTTCAGAGGTATATTTCTTGCATTAGAAAACACCATTAGTTTAGTTTTGTCAGTATTGAGGATAAGCTTCAATTGACACAAGGTATGTTGAACAGTATAAAAAGCAGTTTGCATGTTCTGGAAAGCTTTTGTAAGAGACGAGGCACAACAGTAAATAACAATATCATCAGGATAAAAATGAAGTTGTGCATTTTGGACCTTTTTGTCTAAATCGTTTATATAAATAGTGAATAAGAGAGGACCAAGTACAGAGCCTTGGGGCACACCATTCAAGACAGACAATTTAACAGACATAAGCCCATCAAATTGAGTGCACTGAGTTCTATCAGACAGATAGTTAGCAAACCATGCCTTCTGGAACATGTGAAGTTTCATGTGCCTTAATAACAAACTTGTATGCCATCTGAAAATACAAATAATATTGTTCAATTACAAGCCTTATTGGTTAAGTCACAGAAAAAGCCAGCAACCTTCCCGCTAGCCATGATTGGCTGAGATAATGAGTGGGCTAGATATGCCGAGAGAGGAGTTCAGATTGGTCTGCCATAAAGAAGGCTTCTGTCTATTTGAGTTGGTCAGTCTGTGTTAGTAATCCTGTAGAACACAGCTTTTTTTAAATGTATAGTGTAGTGGAGCTGCATAAGTGTTGCTCTGCACTTTCTGGAGGATCGAAATCAGTGGAATTAGAGTTTGATAGCTAAAGAGATGGAGAAAACACCTGTCTCCGGATTACATCTTCAAACTAAAAGCATCAGTGGCATGGCATCCGTGACAGGGAGACGAGTCCATCATGCATGCATGTAAGATAGTCTAGCTAGCTACATTTTCAGATATTGCACATTTCTAATTGTGGCAGAAAGTTGTTTCATTTCAAGCTAACTGGCTCCCTAGCTAACGTTATGTGTATGACATTATTATTCGTATCCCATAACCGTTTGCTTGGCTAGTTAGAGCCTAATGTTAGCTAGTTAACATTGAACCTGGTTGGTTAGCTCCCAGCAGATTCATGCAGGGTAGTAACGACATGATTTGGCACTATGTTCCTTGTTGTTTAACTAGCTAACGTTAGCTGGCTGGCTCATTAGCTAACATTACGTGACGTGTATGATCTTAAATGTTGTTTACCTAGCTAGGTTCATTGTTTACCTAGCTAGCTAGCTACATGTCTTAACCAGTTAAATGTTAGGGGGCGCTATTTAAATTTTTGGATGAAAAACGTTCCCGTTTTAAACAAGATATTTTGTCACGAAAAGATGCTCGAGAATGCATATAATTGACAGCTTTGGAAAGAAAACACTCTGACGTTTCCAAAACTGCAAAGATATTGTCTGTGAGTGCCACAGAACTGATGTTACAGGCGAAACCCAGATAAAAATCCAACCAGGAAGTGCCGCATTTTTTGAAACCGCCTCATGCCAATGACTTATATGGCTGTGAATGAGCTACGAATTAGCTTACGTTTTCCACGTATTCCCCAAGATGTCTACAGCATCGTGACGTCTTTTTACGCATTTCCATTGAAGAATAGCCGTAAGGGACCATATTTAGCAAGTGGTCACATCAAATCAAATCAAATTTATTTATTTATATAGCCCTTCGTACATCAGCTGATATCTCAAAGTGCTGTACAGAAACCCAGCCTAAAACCCCAAACAGCAAGCAATGCAGGTGTAGAAGCACGGTGGCTAGGAAAAACTCCCTAGAAAGGCCAAAACACATGGTGTCTCCCGCAGAAAATCTTGCGTAAAATACTGAGGTAACCATTTTTCCAATCGCTTCTTATGAGAAACCAATTGCCTCGACGGATATATTATCGAATATATATGTTAAAAACACCTTGAGGATTGATCCTAAACAACATTTGCCGTGTTTCTGTCGATATTATGTAGCTAATTTTGAAAAAAGTTTGGCGTTGTAGTGGTAGCATTTTCCGGTCGATTTCTCAGCCAAGCATGATGAACAAACGGGAGCTATTTCGCCTTCAAAAATAATATTTTTGGAAAAAATGAACATTTGCTATCTAACTGGGAGTCTCCTGAGTGAAAACATCTGAAGTTCTTCAAAGGTAAATGATTTAATTTGGTTGCTTTTCTTATTTTCGTGAAAATGTTGCCTGCTGCCAGCAGAACCTAGCATAGCATTATGCCATGATAAACTTACACTAGCGTTGGCTGTAACGCATATTTTGAAAATCTGAGATGACAGTGTGATTAACAAAAGGCTAAGCTTGTGTTTGAATATATTAATTTGCGATTTTCATGAATAGGAAAAGTTTCTAGGGGTATGTATGTCCACTGCGTTATGCTAATTCGTTTGAGGCTATGATTACGCTCCCGGGTCCCGGGATTGCTAGTCGCAAGAAGTTAAGATAAAGTGTACAACACCTGTTGAATATGGCCAGTGTCAATAAACGTTGGCAAAAAAGCATAATGAAATTGTTGGCAGCAGAGCTGCTTAAGCTTCCGAGAGCAAAACGTAATGAGTGGGGCTAGAGCTTAATAGGGTATGAACATAGAAGAGCTCTTCACTAGATACCAAAACATCCAAAGGCCATTTTCTCAAAAGTGAGTTCACAAGTTCATCAACTTTCAAAGCAGAATTACTTTCCCATTGTTCCTTAAACATGGAGTGCATGATATACCATTTTGTAGCTCTGAGTCACAGAGGACCATATCCAGGTGGTGAGTCACAATTGTGGTTTGATCAGATATGGACTGGTTTTCTGTTCCACGCGCCCTACCTTTTTTTCAAGGTATCTGTGACTAACTGATGCATACATGCCTTGCGAAAGTATTCGGCCCCCTTGAACTTTGCGACCTTTTGCCACATTTCAGGCTTCAAACATAAAGAGATAAAACTGTATTTTTTTGTGAAGAATCAACAACAAGTGGGACACAATCATGAAGTGGAACGACATTTATTGGATATTTCAAACTTTTTTAACAAATCAAAAACTGAAAAATTGGGCGTGCAAAATTATTCAGCCCCTTTACTTTCAGTGCAGAAAACTCTCTCCAGAAGTTCAGTGAGGATCTCTGAATGATCCAATGTTGACCTAAATGACTAATGATGATAAATACAATCCACCTGTGTGTAATCAAGTCTCCGTATAAATGCACCTACACTGTGATAGTCTCAGAGGTCCGTTAAAAGCGCAGAGAGCATCATGAAGAACAAGGAACACACCAGGCAGGTCCGAGATACTGTTGTGAAGAAGTTTAAAGCCGGATTTGGATACAAAAATATTTCCCAAGCTTTAAACATCCCAAGGAGCACTGTGCAAGCGATAATATTGAAATGGAAGGAGTATCAGACCACTGCAAATCTTTCAAGACCTGGCCGTCCCTCTAAACTTTCAGCTCATACAAGGAGAAGACTGATCAGAGATGCAGCCAAGAGGCCCATGATCACTCTGGATGAACTGCAGAGATCTACAGCTGAGGTGGGAGACTCTGTCCATAGGACAACAATCAGTCGTATATTGCACAAATCTGGCCTTTATGGAAGAGTGGCAAGAAGAAAGCCATTTCTTAAAGATATCCAAAAAAAGCGTTGTTTAAAGTTTGCCACAAGCCACCTGGGAGACACACCAAACGTGTGCAAGAAGGTGCTCTGGTCAGATGAAACCAAAATTGAACTTTTTGGCAACAATGCAAAACGTTATGTTTGGCGTAAAAGCAACACAGCTCATCACCCTGAACACACCATCCCCACTGTCAAACATGGTGGTGGCAGCATCATGGTTTGGGCCTGCTTTTCTTCAGCAGGGACAGGGAAGATGGTTAAAATTGATGGGAAGATGGATGGAGCCAAATACAGGACCATTCTGGAAGAAAACCTGATGGAGTCTGCAAAAGACCTGAGACTGGGACGGAGATTTGTCTTCCAACAAGACAATGATCCAAAACATAAAGCAAAATCTACAATGGAATGGTTCAAAAATAAACATATCCAGGTGTTAGAATGGCCAAGTCAAAGTCCAGACCTGAATCCAATCGAGAATCTGTGGAAAGAACTGAAAACTGCTGTTCACAAATGCTCTCCATCCAACCTCACTGAGCTCGAGCTGTTTTGCAAGGAGGAATGGTAAAAAATGTCAGTCTCTCGATGTGCAAAACTGATAGAGACATACCCCAAGCGACTTACAGCTGTAATCGCAGCAAAAGGTGGCGCTACAAAGTATTAACTTAAGGGGGCTGAATAATTTTGCACGCCCAATTTTTCAGTTTTTGAATTGTTAAAAAAGTTTGAAATATCCAATAAATGTCGTTCCACTTCATGATTGTGTCCCACTTGTTGTTGATTCTTCACAAAAAAATACAGTTTTATATCTTTATGTTTGAAGCCTGAAATGTGGCAAAAGGTCGCAAAGTTCAAGGGGGCCGAATACTTTCGCAAGGCACTGTATCTGTATTCCCAGTCATGTGAGATCCATAGATTAGGGCCTAATGTATTTATTCAAATTTACTGATTTCCATATATGAACTGTAAGTCTGTGAGATCTTTGTAATTTTTGCATGTTGCGTTTATGTTTTTGTTCAATGTAGTATTATAAATGGAGATAAACTTACTGTATGAAGTTGTCTATGCTTTTCTTTCAGACCCAACCCTTAAAAAAGAGAACAGAATTCCATCTTCAGTCTTAAGGTCAGGTTAGTTTTGTTTTAACGGTTCTACAGTTATGGTTGGGGCAAAGGCGATATTTACAACAAAGCTTCAAAAATCCCTTCTGCCCAGAGTGTAAATCTTTTCAGTGGTCTTACCAGGGATAACGATAGTCTTGAGAGGGCGAACCTCCACCCCCTGGGTAGGGTACTGTAGGGGACTGTTGGCTTCTGCTATAACAAGGAGGTCTGCGGGAGTCTGGTACCTGCAGCCAACATGGAGAGGTTAGCCAGACTAGAAATAAGCTCAAGCTAAAGTATGATGATGTAATGTACTTTTATTTTGTACCTTTATTTTTTAACAGGAAGACATATTGAGACCTAGGTCTCTTTTACAAATGCACCCTGTATACACAACATAAATACACACACACACACACACACACACACACACACACACACACACACACACACACACACACACACACACACACACACACACACACACACACACACACACACACACACACAGAGAACATCAAGTTGAAATGTATTTTGAATTTTGTTCCAGCATTATGGTGATTTAAAACTAAAAGCAGCATTGTAAACACGTCATGTACGTCACATATTTTCAATCGAAGGAGAGAAGGCAAAGAAGGGTGGGCCCATAACTTGAAAACAGTGGGGAGTTGCAGTATATAGTTGCAAGGTGCACAGCAAAGCAAATCATTAAATTACTATGCACTGCAAAGCACAGCACAACACTTCAGTGTACTGTACAGTTACCTCTGCTGGAAGCTGTTGTACTCCTGCTGCCTGCGACTTTTCACCTTAGCCAGCTCTGCCTCCTGGAAGGCTGTGTGGAAGTCATCCTGAGCCCAGACACGGGGGAACAGCACTTGGGCAAAAGGCAGGTCGATGGCAGGCTTCTTATCTGCCTCACACACACACACGTTCAGTGCCAGACGCCTGAATGAGATTAATGAAGAGCGTTGTGCACGGTTGGTAAGAGTATGGGACAAAATAAGTCACTATTAGTGCAATGGAAACCATGCAGGTTGATTTGATTGAGTCGAATCAGGAAGTAGTTCGAAATTTGAAACGCAATGAAGAAAATTGTAATTGGACCTTGAATTTCAGTTTGGCCGAATTCAAATGGAATTTCCAAATGGAATATATACAAAAATATGTCCATTTTATCTAGAGATATCTGTTTTTATATTATTTGCATTGGATACGTCTCAATCTACCACATCCACCGATGTCGCACCTCCGCGTCTGCAATGATTTAGGACACACTTCCAAACCTTGTTTTGTATTGGTTATTTTGTGACTATCATTTTTTGCCATTTATGAATATGTTATACATGTGTTATACCATTTGCCCATTTGCACTCACCCTGCCACACTTTCCTTCAGGACATATGGGATATTGTCATAACTATTCTGGACATTTTGTAGCCTCTCCTTCAGAACGTTCTGTGCCTTGTAGCTCTGACCTGGTCCCACGTCAACAGTGGTGGTGGCCCTTCGAGTCCAGTAGCGGAGGAGGGCGAACAGTAGCAGTGGAGATAAAATGACGAGGTATGTTTTCTTCTGAACGAGGCAGCGCATCATGGACACAGTCAGACAAAGATCGATGTCACTAAAGGACAGATCGGACCAATAAGACACTAGTCAGTCATGTGTTTCAGACCTGGGTTCAAATACATGGGTATTTTATTATTATTTGCTTTTGAAATACTTATTTTCTATTTATTTGAGTCATTTCAAATAATGTGACACAAAACCACTGCTTCTATTGGAAGTATTTGAAAGTATTTTCAAATAACTTCCTATGATGGCCTTCTATTTGAAAATATGTTCAAATAGATTATTTCAAATACCAAAACAGGCCATATGTATTTTCAAATATATGCTAATACTTTAAGTGTATTTCAAAATAAGCCTACATTCCAATATTCAACTACTGTGATTAAAAATATATAATAATAATAATATTTACTTCCTTAGGCTACTATGTTACACTTGTTTCACATGATTTGATATTGGTTTGACATTCAGTTTATTTTTCTTCAAACAGTATATGGGAGATATTGTGAACACGGGCCTTTTTGTGTCTCAAGGTTAGATTTTTAAGATAACATTTTAATTTAGATGTTTTATTTCATCATGTAGAGACTAAAATAACCTTAAACTGTTTTTTCAGCTTTCAAAATGTTTTTATTTTTTATTTTCTAAAGCATTACATGTCTTGATTGAACTGTTTTGCACTGTTTTTGTCCTGTCTCACATCCAGACTTTTGACAATCTTCTATGCATTACACTTACAAAAGTCTTGATAATTACAAAATATTGAATGCACCTGTTTAAAAAAAGAGTCAAATAAATGGAAACTATATACATATTAGATGTGCATAAGCCATTTTCTATTTGATACTTTTTGTACACAAATTAGCATGCTATAATCCCTGCTATTTATGACCAAATACTGTTAAAATGTCATTCCCACTACACATCATTACCACCACATAACGAACTGTAATGCTAAGGACAGAATGTGGTGGTAATGACAAAATGTATTAGTTTATACATTTTTATACATTTTTACTTACCTTAGGACCTGAAAAGACAAACAAATTGAAAAATGAACAGTTATTTGCTAAATAAGACCATTAAATGTTGTATTATGTTCAGGTGATTGAGTGATTTTCATGTCTATTTATGTGACTTACAATGATTAGTGCTGACTTTAATTATTTATTTTAAATGTTTCTATAAGATGCTCCATAAATCAACCAAGGAGAGGACAAGGACATACACTACATACACAAAAGTATGTGGATACCCCTTCAAATTAGTGGATCAAATTAGCGGATTCGGCTATTTCAGCCACACCGTTGCTGGAAGGTGTATAAAATCGAGCACACAGCTATGCAATCTCCATAGACAAACATTGGCAGTAGAATGGTCCACACTGAAGAGCTCAGTGACTTTCAACGTGGCACCGTCATAGGATGCCATCTTTCCAAAGTCAGTTCGTCAAATTTCTGCCCTGCTAAACCTGCCCCGGTCAACTGTAAGTGCTGTTATTGTGAAGTGGAAACGTCGTCTACGAGCAACAACAGCTCATCCACTAAGTGGTAGGCCACACAAGTTCACAGAACGGAACTGCTGAGTGCTGAAGCGTGTAGCGCATAAAAATCATCTGTCCTACATTTCGTAGAGAAGGAATAATGGTCTGGGGCTGTAATTTCAGGATCGGGCCCATTAGTTCTAGTGAAAGGAAATCTTAACGCTACAGCTTACAATTACATTCTAGATGATTCTGTGCTTCCAACTTTGTAGCAACAGTTTTGGGGAAGGCCCTTTACTGTTTCAGCATGACAATACCCCCATGCACAAAGCCAGATCCATACAGAAATGGTTTGTTGAGATCAGTGTGGAAGAACTTGACTGGCCTGCACAGAGCCCTGACCTCAACCCCATTGAACACCTTTGGGATGAATTGGAAGGAATGGTCTGGTCTATATCTTCAATAAAAATTCAACATGTACAGTGCCTTGAGAAAGTATTCAGCCCCCTTGAACTTTGCGACCTTTTGCCACATTTCAGGCTTCAAACATTAAGATATAAAACTGTATTTTTTTGTGAAGAATCAACAACAAGTGGGACACAATCATGAAGTGGAACGACATTTATTGGATATTTCAAACTTTTTTAACAATTCAAAAACTGAAAAATTGGGCGTGCAAAATTATTCAGCCCCCTTAAGTTAATACTTTGTAGCGCCACCTTTTGCTGCGATTACAGCTGTAAGTCGCTTGGGGTATGTCTCTATCAGTTTTGCACATCGAGAGACTGACATTTTTTCCCATTCCTCCTTGCAAAACAGCTCAAGCTCAGTGAGGTTGGATGGAGAGCATTTGTGAACAGCAGTTTTCAGTTCTTTCCACAGATTCTCGATTGGATTCAGGTCTGGACTTTGACTTGGCCATTCTAACACCTGGATATGTTTATTTTTGAACCATTCCATTGTAGATTTTGCTTTATGTTTTGGATCATTGTCTTGTTGGAAGACAAATCTCCGTCCCAGTCTCAGGCCTTTTGCAGACTCCATCAGGTTTTCTTCCAGAATGGTCCTGTATTTGGCTCCATCCATCTTCCCATCAATTTTAACCATCTTCCCTGTCCCTGCTGAAGAAAAGCAGGCCCAAACTATGATGCTGCCACCACCATGTTTGACAGTGGGGATGGTGTGTTCAGCTGTGTTGCTTTTACGCCAAACATAACGTTTTGCATTGTTGCCAAAAAGTTCAATTTTGGTTTCATCTGACCAGAGCACCTTCTTCCACATGTTTGGTGTGTCTCCCAGGTGGCTTGTGGCAAACTTTAAACAACACTTTTTATGGATATCTTTAAGAAATGGCTTTCTTCTTGCCACTCTTCCATAAAGGCCAGATTTGTGCAATATACGACTGATTGTTGTCCTATGGACAGAGTCTCCCACCTCAGCTGTAGATCTCTGCAGTTCATCCAGAGTGATCATGGGCCTCTTGGCTGCATCTCTGATCAGTCTTCTCCTTGTATGAGCTGAAAGTTTAGAGGGACGGCCAGGTCTTGGTAGATTTGCAGTGGTCTGATACTCCTTCCATTTCAATATTATCGCTTGCACAGTGCTCCTTGGGATGTTTAAAGCTTGGGAAATCTTTTTGTATCCAAATCCGGCTTTAAACTTCTTCACAACAGTATCTCGGACCTGCCTGGTGTGTTCCTTGTTCTTCATGATGCTCTCTGCGCTTTTAACGGACCTCTGAGACTATCACAGTGCAGGTGCATTTATACGGAGACTTGATTACACACAGGTGGATTGTATTTATCATCATTAGTCATTTAGGTCAACATTGGATCATTCAGAGATCCTCACTGAACTTCTGGAGAGAGTTTGCTGCACTGAAAGTAAAGGGGCTGAATAATTTTGCACGCCCAATTTTTCAGTTTTTGATTTGTTAAAAAAGTTTGAAATATCCAATAAATGTCGTTCCACTTCATGATTGTGTCCCACTTGTTGTTGATTCTTCACAAAAAAAATACAGTTTTATATCTTTATGTTTGAAGCCTGAAATGTGGCAAAAGGTCGCAAAGTTCAAGGGGGCCGAATACTTTCGCAAGGCACTGTACAACAATGACATTAAAATGTTTATTTTTAAGGTAAAGGTGTATTAAATTACAATTGATATTCATGATTTTTCCCATATGTGAGCGTTATATGCTAGTTCTTGAGATCATTTCTAAAGTAATGTAACGTATTACGATTTTGATGTGGTAAATACATGTTTCTGAGCATCATCAAGGCATTTATGGACATTTAGACATGACAATGATGAATGCATATAATTAAGAAAAATTCGAAATAGTAAAAAAATATATGTTAAATGTTATATAATGTTATATTTCTGTAATTTCCTTTAAAACTAAAAAAGCTAATTTTATGACTTGGTGGTAATGACATTTCCCCTCGGGTATTTGAGGAAACCGATAAAAATCTTGATATTCTTAAATAGTATGGTCTCAGCCACTATTAGATCTTGTTTCCGGACAGAGTAAATAAAATATTCAGATAGATAAAAAGCAGTTTCATTTTCCAAAACATTGAACATCCAAGTCTTTGCAAAATCAACCATACAGAAACAGGATATAGCTAACATTCCACTCCTTGTACTCTTTGTCACATGCCAAAGATGTTTAGCGTGACAGGGGTAGCAAGGAGTGGCATGATAGCTAAACAGACTGGTACCCATACCTATGAGCCGTTCCGGCTCAAGGCTACTTACTTAAATGCTTAAATAGAGCTTAGCCTAAATACTGTTTTACCTGCATGTGCCCACTCTGTTCAGTTAATTTGCTATTTTATTATATTCTGTCTTAGAGCTTGACTGAATAAAGATCTGTGGATTACACATACATTGTCTCCTCAGAAATAATGACACCTGACATTAACGGTCACTAATATTTGTATCAGAAATAAAATGTCACTGGTGTTGTCACTTCTAATGGGAAAGGGTCATCATATTTTACAGGGAATGATAGGACTTGAAAGTACATATATAGTATGACATTGGGAGTGTCAACGTGACATTAAGATTCAAACGAGAGCTGTGCCGTAGGCTATTACAGATAACAAATGTAGTTTGTATCGTGGACTAGAAGAGAGTATGTGCCCAAATAGTATGCACCCAAATATAACACTTGAATAACATTTGAATGTTGGCCTATCTACACTCAAACACACGCGTATAGGCATAATGGAACAAAACATGCAATTTAATCTTATTGTAATAGTCGTTGTCAATGTTTAAACAACTGGTCAAAATGTAGTTGATCAATTGTTAATCAAGATAAAATAAAATAAATAAGTATTATCTTACAGTGTGACAGGAGAGAAAGATCTTTGTCCAATATCGGCTCAATAACCGCGTATCCATCCAGTTTTTATGCGAGTGAAGTCGCTAATGTAAAAATAAAAAAAATTAAAAAAAACATGACGGCTGCGACTATGTTTGTTCGTTCGAAATGTGTAGATCTTTTGCTATCGGTAAAACGAATTATGCAACCAACGGCGGGGGAAACGCCTTTATGAGCAAATATTGATATAATAACCATAATATCGAAGTAAAATTGAAGTCACGCTATGATATATTGTGTGGTCCTCCCTCTACGACTTGGGAAACCATGCAGTTTATTAATGAAATAATTCATAATGAACTTCACAGGGTGTTGAAAGTGCACGGTGATCTTGATGATCCTTTCCAATAGCCTAAACATCGAGGGTCTGATTCTTGTGACATGATAATCGATTCTTGACAGCTTTGACAAATAAAAATCGCTCTTATCTATAATAATTTATTCTTGCAGATCAGCCTACACGCACTGTATCTACCAGCTGTTGCCTAGAGCGCACATAAACATTTCTTATTTAGGGCAACATAAAAAAAAAACTATCCGTAGAGTTGAAAATGTGATGCAAACACATTGAACGCCGCAAAAAGGAATGTACATATTTAAAGTAGCATAGTCTAATAATCTAAAGTGTTAGCATCGAATAGGCACACTTCGATAATTCAGATGTAGTAGAAACGTACCTGTCAAAATAGTTTCATTTAGCGCGCTGCTGTCACAGTTTGAGGTGCGTGCCCTTTCAAGTATAGTTGTAGTAGGCATTCTGCTGAAAGTAATCTCCTGCCACTTTCTATTGGTGTCCATGATGTCCTCAGAGCTTTAAATAGCCTACCATAAATACATACTTGCAAATTAATGAATGTGAAATAAAGTTAACTATAGGCCTAGTCATATTCAAAATGTAGAAATTTCATAAAATGTCATGTAAGCATAGGCTATTCGCAGTCAAATAATGCGCTCAGCAAAACTCAGGTCAGTAGGTTGCTATGGACCGCCTAAATCCGCCTTGATATCCACTATAAACTATGAAAGCACGAGCTGCATTCCTACACCTAAATTGACACAGTTGTACTCAGAAGTTTACATACACTTAGGTTGGAGTAATTAAAACTAGTTTTTCAACCACTCCGCAAATTTCTTGTTAGCAAACTTTCGTTTTGGCAAGTCGGTTAGGACATCTACTTTGTGCATGACACAAGTAATTTTTCCAACAAATGTTTACAGACAGATTATTTAATTTATAATTCATTGTATCACAACTCCAGTGGGTCAGAAGTTTACATACACTAAGTTGACTGTGCCTTTATGTTAAGGGATTTTTATGAATAATGACTAAATTATGTATACATTTCAATCAGAACTATAACTAAACAGAATACTACTATGTTACTGTATGGATGTATGAATCTTATCATAATCATAATACTGAATGTAATTTGTGTAGATTTCTTCAAGAATTAGAAGGACTTTCTGTTCCTGGTTAGAAACGAATGGAGCCATTGTCAGACGGGCTGGAATGCTGTGTTCCTTACAGGACATCCTGTCTCTACCCAGAGAGGGGAGAGACCTTGGGCTTGTAGTAGATTGTTTAACAAGTGGCAGACAATGTGGGAAGGCTTGTGAACTATATGGCCATTGTTTCGGAGAGAAAGAGGAGCCGCATTCAAAACGCTATGAGGAAATGTGATATAAACCAATGTACATTGTATTATGATCAGTTTTACCTGCTGTTGTTGTGTTAGCTGACTAGCTGCTGTTGTCTCACTGTTGTTTTAGCAAGCTCTCCCAATCAAGACCTGTGATTACTTTATGCCTTGCTGGTTGTCTCTCTCAAATATCAATATGCCTTGTATACTGTTGTTCAGGTTAGTTATCATTGTTTTAGTTTACAATGGAGCCCCTAGTTCCACTCCTCACACCTCTGATACCTCCTTTGTCCCACCTCCCACACATGCGGTGACCTCACCCATTATAACCAGTATGTCCAGAGATACAACCTCTCTTATCATCACCCAGTGCCTGGGCTTACCTCCGCTGTACCCGCACCCCACCATACCCCTGTCTGCACATTATGCCCTGAATATATTCTACCACGCCCATAAATCTGCTCCTTTTATTCCTTGTCCCCAACACTTTAGGCGACCAGTTTTGATAGTCTTTAGCCGCACCCTCATCCTACTCCTCCTCTGTTCCTCGGGTGATGTGGAGGTAAACCCAGGCCCTGCATGTCCCCAGGCACCCTCATTTGTTGACTTCTGTGATCGAAAAAGCCTTGGTTTCATGCATGTCAACATCAGAAGCATCCTTCCTAAGTTTGTTTTACTCACTGCTTTAGCACACTCTGCCAACCCTGATGTCCTTGCCGTGTCTGAATCCTGGCTTAGGAAGGCCACCAAAAATTCTGAGATTTCCATACCCAACTATAACACTTTCCGTCAAGATGGAACTGCCAAAGGGGGAGGAGTTGCAATCTACTGCAGAGATAGCCTGCAAAGTTCTGTCATACTTTCCAGGTCTATGCCCGAACAGTTCGAACTTTTTCAACCTTTAAGTGGAACTGAGATTCCTGGGAGTGCATTCTGATGAAGATCATCAACGGTAAGTGAATATTTATAATGCTATTTCTGACTTCTGTTGACTCCACAACATGGCGGGTATCTGTATGGCTTGTTTTGTTGTCTGAGCGCTGTACTCAGATTATTATATGGTGTGCTTTTTCCATAAAGTTTTTTTGAAATCTGACACAGCGGTTGCATTAAGGAGAAGTGGATCTAAAATGATTTGCATAACAGTTGTATCTTTTATCAATGTTTATTATGAGTATATGAGTACATCACCAGATGTTGTGGAACTACTGAACATAATGCGCCAATGTAAACTGAGATTTTTGGGAAGATCATCAAAGGTTAGTGATTAATTTTATCTCTATTTCTGCTTTTTGTGACTACTCTTTTTGGCTGGAAAAATGGCTGTGTTTTTCTGTGACTAGGCACTGACCTAACATAATCGTTTCGTGTGCTTTCATCGTAAAGCCTTTTTGAAACCGGACACCGTGGTGGGATTAACAACAAGTTTATCTGTAAAATGGTGTAAAATACTTAAATGTTTGAGGAATTGTAATTGTGAGATTTCTGTTGTTTGAATTTGGCACTTCCACTGGCTGTTGTCCTATCGATCCCGGTAGCGGAATCTAAGCCAGAAGAAGCTGTTAAGGCAAGGGCTGATTTCAAGGTTTTACTGCTAACCTACAAAGCATCACATGGGCTTGCTCCTACCTATCTTTCCGATTTGGTCCTGCCGTACATACCTACATGTACGCTACAGTCACAAGACACAGGCCTCCTAACTGTCCCTAGAATTTCTAAGCAAACAGCTGGAGACAGGGCTTTCAGAGCTCCATTTTTATGGAATGGTCTGCCTACCCATGTGAGACACAGACTCGGTCTCAACCTTTAAGTCTTTATTGAAGACTCATCTCTTCAGTAGGTACTATAATTGAGTGTAGTCTGGCCCAGGAGTGTGAAGGTGAACGGAAAGGCACTGGAGCAACTAACCGCCTTTGCTGTCTCTGCCTGGCCGGTTCCCCTCTCTCCACTGGGATTCTCTGCCTCTAACCCTATTGCAGGGGCTGGCTGAGTCACTGGCTTACTGGTGCTCTTCCATGTCATCCCTCGGAGGGGTGCATCACTTGGGTGGGTTGAGTCACTGACATGATCCTCCCGTCCGGGTTGGCGCCCTCCCCTTGGGTTGTGCCGTGGCAGAGATCTTTGTGGGCTATACTCGACCTTGTCTCAGGATGGTAAGTTGGTGGTTAAACATATCCCTCTAGTGGTGTGGGGGCTGTGCTTTGGGTTATATCCTGCCTGTTTGGCCCTGTCTGGGGGATTGTTGGATGGGGCCACAGTGTCTCTCAACCCCTCCTGTCTTAGCATCCAGCCTGCTAGTCATCTATGAACATTTTAACATCTTGGCCATGTTCTGTTATAATCTCCACCCGGCACAGCCAGACAAGGACTGGCCATCCCTCATAGCCTGGTTCCTCTCTAGGTTTCTTTCTAGGTTCTGGTTTTTCTAGGGAATTTTTCCTAGCCACGGTGCTTCCACACCTGCATTGCTTGCTGTTTGGGGTTTTAGGCTGGGTTTCTGTACAGCACTTTAAGATATCAGCTGATGTAAGAATGGCTTTATAAATAAACGTGATTTTGATTTGAGTTGACTCAGTTATGCCAGCTCTGTCAGGAGGAATGGGCCAAAATGCACCCAACTTATTGTGGGAAGCTTGTAGAAGGCTACCTGAAACGTTTGACCCAAGTTAAACAATTTAATGGCAATGCTACCAAATACTAATTGAGTGTATACAAACTTCTGACCCACTGGGAATGTGATGAAAGAAACAAAAGCTGAAATAAATAATTCTCTCTACTATTATTCTGGCATTTCATATTCTTAAAATAAAGTGATGATCCTAACTGACCTAAGATGGAAATTTTTACTAGGATTAAATGTCAGGAATTGTGAAAAACTGAGTTTAAATGTAGTTGGCTAAGGTGTATGTAAACTTCCGACTTCAACTGTACCTGGACTTCAGCGTCTGAGCAGACAGAGCACCATAGCACATATTGTTAATGATTTATTCAGTTGTGGTATTTGCACTCATATTACGCCTACGTTAACTGTATGATAGTGTATTATGTAGCATGGGTGTACAAGTATGTTTAACTAACATTTGCTCCTTGTACTCCATGCACCAAAGATGTTTAGCATGACAAGGAGTGGTAAGACACTGTAGCTGAACAGACTAGTACCCAGAATGCATTATTGTACATTACCTTTTGCAAGGATTTGCTAAACATGTTTATAATCTGAAAACTGGCAACTCAGAATGGCATGCTTTGAAATATTTAATTTGAGGGAGAGCATTTACCTCCATGATAATAATAATTGATTGAATACATATTTTTTTTAAATCCGGTCTCGAATTCATTACCTGCTAATTCACATTTATATTGTTCCTTTTACTCTTATCAGACAATACTTGACCTTCAATCAGTAAAATATTTGAAACTTTATAGGTTTAATGTGGCCTCCAGAAAACAAGGATTTGGGGGCATTAAGGTTATCTACATAGACAATAAGAAACCTTACTTTGCTAGGGGGGCATCTAGTGGCCAAAATTGATATGTACTCAACAAGCATGTTCTGCATTAAAAAAACCACATACATACACCCACATTTACTGTAAAAGGTTTCAATAAATGTTATTAGCATATATGTAATTTATTTAGTCATATTTTAAAGGGTTTTGTACCTTGACCTCCTCACATGGCATGTATTGGTTAATATTTAACAGAGATTGTGCCTCAATTGTGTGAGTGCGTGCACACGTGCGCGAGTGTCTCATAGAACAAGATTTCCTAATCTCGGTCCACATCGGCTAGCCAGCCACAGCCTGTTTGCTGTCCCTTCACACTAGTTTAGTCTAGAAGCCTATTACCTTAAAAACAACATCAGATATGCAAAGTGGAGGCTTTTGACCTGAGAGGGACATGCTGGGAAAAAACTATTGATAAAGGCATGCACAGTGAACAGGTTTTCCATTCATTTTAACCAATGAAATACCTACATTTATTCAGAAGAATATGAATTTTAATACTATCACGAACCTGCTCGAAGCCCGTAACAAAAAGGGAGACACGGTGGAGATTTTTTATTTTATTTAACTAGGCAAGTCAGTTAAGAACAAATTCTTATTTACAATGACGGCCTAGGAACAGTGGGTTAACTGCCTGTTCAGGGGCAGAAGGACAGATTTGTACCTTGTCAGCTCGGGGGTTTGAACTTGCAACCTTCCGGTTACTAGTCCAACGCTAGGCTACCCTGCCGCCCCAGATAAGGAATAACCAAATATATTTATTAACTAAGGTAACCTAAATGCAATTAACAATGGTGTGTGTAATCAGTAGTGTAAGTGAGTGAGTGTTTGGCATGCATACATGTGATAATGCAAACAAACAAACAAACAAACAAACAAACAAACAAACAAACAAACAAACAAACAAACAAACAAACAAACAAACAAACAGGCACAAAAAAAATACCACAACAAAATCTATTAAGGTGTCTGCATGGAGAGAGTCTCCCCAATGAATGTGGGAGAGGTCTATTTATCCTGGGACACACCCGGGCCCAGGTGTTTCCCATGTAGCTGACAACCCTCCTGGCTCCGCCCACCGGCATCCTGATAAGAAAACCAGAGCAAAGAGAGAGAATACGGCAGACAGAGTGGGAGGGTCATCACAATACTTTAACGAGATTAGTAGCCTAAATATCTTTATAGGCCTATGTGACTGCAGTTATAACTAGGCCTTTATAACCTACTCAGAACTTCTGGGTAAATAACTGCCGCCTGGTCGTATTTGCACAATTCTAACTGACTTTGGTATAATTTACAGAACCAGTCAAAAGTGATAAAAAAACTACTCATTCAAGGGTTTTTCTTTATTTTTTACTATTTTCTGTATTGCAGAAGAATAGTGAAGACATCACAACTATGAAATAACACATATGGAATCATGTAGTAACCAAAAAAGTGAATCTACGGGATCGGTGTCCCTATACCGGGACAGTTGAACTAACGTGCGTGCGCTAATGTGATTAGAATTGTGCAAATACTACCAGGCTGCAGTTATTTACCCAGAAGTTCTGAGTAGGCTATAAAGGCCTAGTTATAACTGCAGTCACATAGGCCTATAAAGATACGTAGTGTAGGCTACTAATCTCGTTAAAGTATTTAAAAGTCATATTCTTCTAAATAAATGTTGGTATTTCATTCATTCAAATGACTAGAAAACTTGTGTGAAGCGTTTTACTGTTTTGAATTGTTAGATACTACTGCACTGTTGGAGCTAGGAACACAAGCATTTAGTTAGATATTACTGCACTGTTGGAGCTAGGAACACAAGCATTTAGTTAGATATTACTGCACTGTTGGAGCTAGGAACACAAGCATTTTGCTACAACATCTGCTAAATATGTGTATGTGACCAATAAAATTTTTTGGATTTTATTTTTCAGTTGCTTCCTGCATCCTGGATGCATCCTGCATCCTAGGCGTATCTTTGTATCTCTATTATTTTGTCAGATCTGGAACGCACCCAATATGTTCAATAGTATTTGTTTTTGTACTGTTTTTGGTTTGAACAATGTGACGCGCAGATTCACTGATCTACAAATTATCATGCATTGCGAACAAGGTGATGCGCAGATTCACTGATCTGCAAATGATTGTCCACTGCGAAATAACTAACCTGTAAATAGTTTTTTTTACGTGATCTGTACCGAGGCTGCAAAAATCTGTAATGCTGCGCAGCGTCTCACACATTTTGATTTTCTCAATCTAGGAGCGTGGTTTCGGGAAGGAGGCGGGCTCTTAGGTCAAACGCGATATTTCCATCGGTCAAATGCCGCGGTTTCGGAGATTACACTGTAATGCTTAAAAACGTGGATTTTTACAGTGACGTTAGTCATGCTGTCGTTTATTTTCTGAGCGGTTGTGTACATAGAGAGCTTTACAAACTTCAATACTGGACTGACCCACTGTGTGATGGTGTAACGTCGTCCTTTAGTCTCGAAATTAATCAATTCATTGTAGGCTAGGTTGCACTCTCAATGTGGAGATTGCTTTCCATATTCTCGTCAACAAACTCTGGTCAACAAACACAGGTAATTATTATATTTTGGGACACAATAACTGATGATAAAATGTATTAACGGGGAAAGATGATCGCGGTAACACGCGTGCGTCACTGTTATGTTGTCGTGGTGGTCTCTGTAACATTGTATCAATTTATCTTCTCCAGTTATTAGGACTAGTCCAGATTCTCACCCAACGGGGAGATTAAGGCTACGGAAGATACGGGGTAGTTTACAAACGGTACTATACAATGTTACCATTGTGTTTAGACATGTTTTTCAGTGCAGTACAGCAGGCAGCAGAGGGGGTACAGACAGTGCAACCTAGTCTGTCTGTTAAGGGGTTATATAAGCTTGGCCTATTTAGTATAAATAATTAACTTCCTGGTCCATGATTAGAGGTCTCTAACCTCCATATGTGTTAAAGTGAGTTTGTTTATCTGAAAACTATGGTGGCGAGGGTCTCTGTAGTTCCATTGCACGCCTGAACTATCTTTTTAAATTTAACTTCTAGTCAATGGACCGGATTCTAGTAAACTGGCCACTCCTGTGTGCGCTTTCACTCTTGTAGTTTCACTCTCATCTAAAAACAAGAACATATACCCACCTGGGTGATAAGATTGCATTGCTATCGGCCAACTGGTTTCTCGAGACAAAGTCTACAGAAGAGCAAGGTTCCTGACACACCTCCAGTGTGTACAGGTAGTTGGGCTGAGCTGTTATGGTTCATGCAAAACAAGCAATTTACTCCTTAAAGGGCAGTTCCGCCACTTTTCAACAATTCATTATCTTCAGCACAATACCAGTTTATACATATGTGAACATTTTGCATTTCTATGATCTGTGTTTAAAAAGATGAGAAGAAAGTTCCTAAAATAATTATTCCCTGAGACATCACAGGGCAGGGTTAAAAGTAAGAAAATCACTGAAAATCACACAGAGGTTTTTGGATATAAGAGGGACTTTATCGAACAAAACAAAAATGTATTGAGTAAATGGGAGTCTTGTGAGTGCAACCATATGAAGATCATCAAAGGTAAGTTATTCATTTTATTGCTATTTCTGACTTGTGTAACTCCTCTACCTGGCTGGTAACTGTTTGTAATGATTTGTCTGCTGGGCGCCGTTCTCAGATAATAGCATGGTATGCTTTCGCCGTGAAGCCTTTTTGAAATCTGACGCCGTGGTTGGATTAACAAGAAGTTAATCTTTAAACCGATGTATAACACTTGTATGTTTTATGAATGTTTGTAATTAGTATTTCTGTTTTTGAATTTGGCGCTCTGCAATTTCACTGGATGTTGGCCAGGTGGGACTGTCCCACAGACCCTAGTGAGGTTAAACTTTTGATGATGTCATCGGGTAAAACTTTTTAATTATAATTTTTCTACAAAATGTAGAAATGTACCATTTTCACATACTTTATGTGCATACTGGCATTGTGCTGGGTAGTTTGAAAATTAGGTTTAAAAGTGGTGGAGTTGTCCTTTAAATCATTCAGACATTTATGATTAACGATCAGTTGGTTTCTGGCTACTTGAAATAAACTATTTTTGAAATTATTGTTGCTTCTAGGTGGCTATCTTGTCTGCCTATTCATCCCTACTGTTCTCTTTCAATCTCAGACAGAGATGCTGTGATCATAGTGACAAGGAGGAACTACTAGAGACGAGGAGAGGGAGGGAGGAGGTCACCATGAAAGGCTTGAGTGGCTCCAGATGCTGCTTCTACATGGGTTTCTTAGTGGGAACCCTGAGCCTGTACTTCCTGCGCCAGGTGGGTTAAAGTGAAATGGAAACACTAGGCCTCAGAACACCAGCTAACTGTAACTGTAAATCGCCATATTGGCATTGTTGCATCATCTGTAGGAGAGTTTTGGAATTCCTGAATTTATTGAGACCATGACCTCTACGTACATTAATGAGCATTATTTTCTGGTGTCAAACCATAAATGAAGACATAATACATATTTTGAAAGCTGAGAAACAGCCCTTTCAAACGATATAACATGCAATACAGATGTAGGATCTTAATTTGAGCTAGTTTGCTACAGCAGGAAATTTGAATTATGTGGATTATAATGAATTAAACATTACATTAGGGCAAATCAAGTCTGAATATTTTAAGTGGAAATTACACACGTTAGAAGCCCTTTTAAACGTTGAATACACTACAAGTTTGCAGGAAAATTCTCATCAACAAAAGTGATCAAACTAAGATCCTACATATCTAGCACCATATCAATCAAAGGGTAATCCGTCAAGAAAAAACACCTGTGAAAATGCGTAACTTATATGCTTTCCCCCCAAACAACTGCCATTTACACAACTTCCTAAGGAATATAAAGAAAAAAGCATATTGAAATCATGATAGTGATAGCTTTTACTGTGAATGAGTTACAGTCGTTTCACTGACTTGTTACACTATTATTGCACTGTACATGCAACTTATTATGTGACATGTTAAGCACATTTTAACTCCTGAATATATTTAGGCTTGCCATTAAAAAGGGGGTTGAATAAATAATTGACTCAAGACATTTCAGGTGTTAATTTTTAATTAGTAAAACATTCTAAAAACATAATTCCGCTGTATCGAGATATGTAGCTATGTAGTTAGCTAGCTAGCTATATAGGGAAGATACATTTTACAGGTAAAATAGCAATCCTACAGCAGCCCTCTCTTCTGTATGACTGGCTAGCTAGCAAGCTAGCTTCATATCTTAACTGAATTACTAGCCAGTTCATTTTATCTAGGTCTAGCTCATACCTAATGAAAACTGCTCTTCAAAATGTCAAGAATTAGTATTTTATTTTGTACAGTTATCAATGAAAACATTTACATCAAAAAGACAAGACGAGAGAAAATAAATTAGGCTAGCTAGCTACCTTGCCTGGTTTTATCTGATTGTGTACTCGGCTTGTTATCAACATTTCATTTCACACTTAAATTGGAAATGTAACTATTATAATTACCAACATAAAAACGAATTGTTTACAGTTTCTTAAATTTAATTGTCTTGATCTAAATGACAGAGCATTCGAAGTTATGAGAAACCTTTCAGGTCCACTAGAAGCAAGGCGCCTCCTGGTGGCACTTCAACATAGCACTACCCATACCTCTAAGAAACATTGTCCAAGATCAGAAGACAAAAAATAAAGATGTTTATGTGTTACAAGCCCATATTTAGTATTATTGGATTGAATACATCTCTTTGTTTAGCTTTATTTCCAGAAGTGTTTCCAATATCTAGTGGCCCTATAGCCCTGTAATTAGTATTCATGTAGCCCTATACAGCTGTAATTACTATTCAAGTAGCCCTACCTACAGTTGAGGTCGGAGGTTTACATACACCTTAGCCAAATACATTTAAACTCAGTTTTTCACAATTCCTGACATTTAATCCTAGTAAAAATTCCCTGTCTTAGGTCAGTTAGGATCACCACTTCATTTTAAGAATGTGAAACATCAGAATAATAGCAGAGAATGATTCATTTCAGCTTTTATTTCTTTCATCACATTTTCAGTGGGTCAGAAGTTCACATACACTCAATTAGTATTTGGTAGCATTGCCTTTAAATTGTTTAACTTGGGTCAAATGATTCAGGTAGCCTTCCACAAGCTTCCCACAATAAGTTGGGTGAATTTTGGCCCTTTCCTCCTGACAGAGCTGGTGTAACTGAGTCAGGTTTGTAGGCCTCCTTGCTCGCACATGCTTTTTCAGTTTTGCCCACAAATTTCCTATCGGTTTGAGGTCAGGGCATTGTGATGGCCACTCTAATACCTTGACTTACTTGTCCTTAAGCCATTTTGCCACAACCTTGGACTTATGCTTGGGGTCATTGTCCATTTGGAAGACCCAATTGCAACCAAGCTTTAACTTCCTGACTGATGTCTTGAGGTGGTTGCTTCAATATATCCATATCATTTTCCTTCCTTATGAAGCTATCTATTTTGTGAAAGTGCACCGGTCCCTCCTGCAGCAAACCACCCCCACAACATGATGCTGCCACCCCCGTGCTTCACGGTTGGGATGGCGTTCTTAGGCTTACAAGCCTCCCCCTTTTTCCTCCAAAAATAGCGATGGTCATTACGGCCAAACAGTTCTATTTTTGTTTCATCAGACCAGAGGACATTTCTCCAAAAAGTACGATCTTTGTCCCCATGTGCAGTTGCAAACTATAGTCTGGCTTTTTTATGGTGGTTTTGGAGCAGTGGCTTCTTCCTTGCTGAGTGGCCTTTCAGATTATATCGATATAGGACTTGTTTTATTGTGGATATACAGTGGGGAAAAAAAGTATTTAGTAAGCCACCAATTGTGCAAGTTCTCCCACTTAAAAATATGAGAGGCCTGTAATTTTCATCATAGGTACACTTCAACTATGACAGACAAAATTAGAAAAAACATCCAGAAAATCACATTGTAGGATTTTTAATGAATTTATTTGCAAATTATGGTGGAAAATAAGTATTTGGTCAATTACAAAAGTTTATCTCAATACTTTGTTATATACCCTTTGTTGGCAATGACAGAGGTCAAACGTTTTCTGTAAGTCTTCACAAGGTTTTCACACACTGTTGCTGGTATTTTGGGCCATTCCTCCATGCAGATCTCCTCTAGAGCAGTGATGTTTTGGGGCTGTTGCTGGGCAACACAGACTTTCAACTCCCTCCAAAGATTTTCTATGGGATTGAGATCTGGAGACTGGCTAGGCCACTCCAGGACCTTGAAATGCTTCTTACGAAGCCACTCCTTCGTTGCCCGGGCGGTGTGTTTGGGATCATTGTCATGCTGAAAGACCCAGCCACGTTTCATCTTTAATGCCCTTGCTGATGGAAGGAGGTTTTCACTCAAAATCTCACGATACATGGCCCCATTCATTCTTTCCTTCCTTTACACGGATCAGTCGTCCTGGTCCCTTTGCAGAAACACAGCCCCAAAGCATGATGTTTCCACCCCCATGCTTCACAGTAGGTATGGTGTTCTTTGGATGCAAATCAGCATTCTTTGTCCTCCAAACACGACAAGTTGAGTTTTTACCAAAAAGTTATATTTTGGTTTAATCTGACCATATGACATTCTCCCAATCTTCTTCTGGATCATCCAAATGCTCTCTAGCAAACTTCAGACGGGCCTGGACATGTACTGGCTTAAGCAGGGGGACACGTCTGGCACTGCAGGATTTGAGTCCCTGGCGGCGTAGTGTGTTACTGATGGTAGGCTTTGTTACTTTGGTCCCAGCTCTCTGCAGGTCATTCACTAGGTCCCCCCGTGTGGTTCTGGGATTTTTGCTCACTGTTCTTGTGATCATTTTGACCCCACGGGGTGAGATCTTTCGTGGAGCCCCAGATCGAGGGAGATTATCAGTGGTCTTGTATGTCTTCCATTTCCTAATAATTGCTCCCACAGTTGATTTCTTCAAACCAAGCTGCTTACCTATTGCAGATTCAGTCTTCCCAGCCTGGTGCAGATCTACAATTTTGTTTCTGGTGTCCTTTGACAGCTCTTTGGTCTTGGCCATAGTGGAGTTTGGAGTGTGAATGTTTGAGGTTGTGGACAGGTGTCTTTTATACTGATAACAAGTTCAAACCGGCGTCATTAATACAGGTGGAGGACAGAGGAGCCTCTTAAAGAAGAAGTTACAGGTCTGTGAGAGCCAGAAATCTTGCTTGTTTGTAGGTGACCAAATACTTATTTTCCATCATAATTTGCAAATAAATTCATTAAAAATCCTACAATGTGATTTTCTGGATTTTTTTTCTAATTTTGTCTGTCATAGTTGAAGTGTACCTATGATGAAAATTACAAGCCTCTCATCTTTTTAAATGGGAGAACTTGCACAATTGGTGACTAAATACTTTTTTGCCCCACTGTAGATACTTTTGGACCTGTTTCCTCCAGCATCTTCACAAGGTTGTTTGCTATTGTTTTGGAATTGCTTTGAATTTTTTGCACCAAAGTACGTTCATCTCTGGGAGACAGAACGCGTCTCCTTCCTGAGCGGTATGACGGCTGCGTGGTCCCATGGTGTTTATACTTACTATTGTTTGTACAGATGAACGTGGTACCTTCAGGCCTTTCGGAAATTGCTCCCAAGGATGAACCAGACTTGTGGAGGTCTACAATTATTTTTCTGAGCTCTTGGCTGATTTCTTTTGATTTTCTCATGATGTCAAGCAAAGAGGCACTGAGTTTGAAGGTAGGCCTTGAAATACATTCACAGGTACACCTCCAATTGACTCAAATTATGTAATTAGCATAAGCTTCTAAAGCCATGACACCATTTTTTGGAATTTTCCAAGCTGTTTAAAGGCACAGTCATCTTAGTGTATGTAAACTTCTGACCCACTGGAATTGTGATACAGTGAATTATAAGTGAAATCATCTGTCTGCAAGCAATTGATGGAATAGTAGATGTCCTAACCGACTTGCCAAAACTATTGTTTGCTAACAAGAAATTTGTGTGAGTGGTTGAAAAACGAGTTTTAATGACTCCAACCATATGTAAACTTCCGACTTCAACTGTATACACTTGTAATTACTCTTCAGGTAACTCTAAAGACCTGTAATTACTATTCAGGTAGCCCAATACACCTGCAATTAATATTCAGGGAGCCCAATACACCTGCAATTAATATTCAGGGAGCCATATACACATGTAATTAATATTAAGGGAGCCATACCTATACACCTATAATTAATATTCAGGGAGCCATATACACATGTAATTAATATTAAGGGAGCCATACCTATACACCTGTAATTACTAGTCAGGTAATCTTACCTATACACCTGTAATTACTAGTCAGGTAATCTTACCTATACACCTGTAATTACTAGTCAGGTAGCCCTACCTCTACACCTGTAATTACCAGTCTGGTAGCCCTACCTCTACACCTGTAATTACTAGTCTGGTAGCCCTACCTCTACACCTGTAATTACTAGTCTGGTAGCCCTACCTCTACACCTGTAATTACTAGTCTGGTAGCCCTACCTATACACCTGTAATTACTAGTCTGGTAGCCCTACCTATACACCTGTAATTACTAGTCAGGTAATCTTACCTATACACCTGTAATTACTAGTCTGGTAGCCCTACCTATACACCTGTAATTACTAGTCAGGTAATCTTACCTATACACCTGTAATTACTAGTCTGGTAGCCCTACCTATACACCTGTAATTACTAGTCAGGTAATCTTACCTATACACCTGTAATTACTAGTCTGGTAGCCCTACCTATACACCTGTAATTACTAGTCTGGTAGCCCTACCTATACACCTGTAATTACTAGTCTGGTAGCCCTACCTCTACACCTGTAATTACTAGTCTGGTAGCCCTACCTATACACCTGTAATTACTAGTCTGGTAGCCCTACCTATACACCTGTAATTACTAGTCTGGTAGCCCTACCTATACACCTGTAATTACTAGTCAGGTAATCTTACCTATACACCTGTAATTACTAGTCTGGTAGCCCTACCTATACACCTGTAATTACTAGTCTGGTAGCCCTACCTATACACCTGTAATTACTAGTCAGGTATCCTACCTATACACCTGTAATTACTAGTCTGGTAGCCCTACCTATACACCTGTAATTACTAGTCAGGTAATCTTACCTATACACCTGTAATTACTAGTCTGGTAGCCCTACCTATACACCTGTAATTACTAGTCTGGTAGCCCTACCTATACACCTGTAATTACTAGTCTGGTAGCCCTACCTATACACCTGTAATTACTAGTCTGGTAGCCCTACCTATACACCTGTAATTACTAGTCTGGTAGCCCTACCTATACACCTGTAATTACTAGTCAGGTAATCTTACCTATACACCTGTAATTACTAGTCTGGTAGCCCTACCTATACACCTGTAATTACTAGTCTGGTAGCCCTACCTCTACACCTGTAATTACTAGTCAGGTAATCTTACCTATACACCTGTAATTACTAGTCTGGTAGCCCTACCTATACACCTGTAATTACTAGTCTGGTAGCCCTACCTATACACCTGTAATTACTAGTCTGGTAGCCCTACCTATACACCTGTAATTACTAGTCTGGTAGCCCTACCTATACACCTGTAATTACTAGTCTGGTAGCCCTACCTATACACCTGTAATTACTAGTCTGGTAGCCCTACCTATACACCTGTAATTACTAGTCTGGTAGCCCTACCTATACACCTGTAATTACTAGTCTGGTAGCCCTACCTATACACCTGTAATTACTAGTCTGGTAGCCCTACCTCTACACCTGTAATTACTAGTCTGGTAGCCCTACCTCTACACCTGTAATTACTAGTCTGGTAGCCCTACCTCTACACCTGTAATTACTAGTCTGGTAGCCCTACCTCTACACCTGTAATTACTAGTCTGGTAGCCCTACCTCTACACCTGTAATTACTAGTCTGGTAGCCCTACCTCTACACCTGTAATTACTAGTCTGGTAGCCCTACCTCTACACCTGTAATTACTAGTCTGGTAGCCCTACCTCTACACCTGTAATTACCTGTCTGGTAGCCCTACCTCTACACCTGTAATTACCTGTCTGGTAGCCCTACCTCTACACCTGTAATTACCAGTCTGGTAGCCCTACCTCTACACCTGTAATTACTAGTCTGGTAGCCCTACCTCTACACCTGTAATTACTAGTCTGGTAGCCCTACCTCTACACCTGTAATTACCTAGTCTGGTAGCCCTACCTCTACACCTGTAATTACTAGTCTGGTAGCCCTACCTCTACACCTGTAATTACTAGTCTGGTAGCCCTACCTCTACACCTGTAATTACTAGTCTGGTAGCCCTACCTCTACACCTGTAATTACCTGTCTGGTAGCCCTACCTATACACTTGTAATTGCCATTCAGGTAGCCATACCTATACACCTGTAATTACGGTACTCTCTCCTTGCATTGTTGTTACTGTTGACTGTACCTACGGTATTTTGTATACCTGCTATGGTATTATGATGTTATCAGTCAGTAAACTTAATTGAATTTGAATCACGTCATCTTTATTTGTAAAAACAGGTGTGGTTCGAGATGAGCATGGAGCCCGATGTGCTGGGACAGGACCAGGACAGCTCAGTAGCAGCGTTGTCGAAGAAGAGACAGGCTAGTGACAGTAATAACTGGAGGATGGAAGGAGCAACCCTCATCAACCTCAACCATCCACACCACATAGGTACGTACACAGGCCCAATAAGACACAAGACCTCTTCGGGTTAAAGGAAATTAATTTCCTCGGAAGTTTCTCATAAATCTGTGTGGAAGTATGAAAGGTGTGTGTTGTGTATTTTAATATAGAAAATAGATCTCTTTGCTGCCACAAAGACAATTCATTATTGAAATAGGCTCATTCCAAAACATCCATACATCTCCCCATAGAAATATGAATACTATACAGTGTCTCTCTTCCATCAATTAAAGTTGTTTCTAATTTGGCTATGGTTTTCAGGTGAGGACAGTAGCGTGGCAGATGAGCTGTACCGGAAGGTGCGCATCCTGTGCTGGGTGATGACTGGTCCCAGTAACCTGCAGACCAAGGCCCGCCATGTAAAGGCCACCTGGAGCCGCCACTGCAACGTTGTGGTCTTCATGAGCTCTATCGACGACCCAGGTAGGTACCCAGCCAGGTAGCCTAGAGGGCAGAGAGGCGGGCTGGTTCGAGGTTGGCCGGTTCGAATCCCATTAACGATAAAAATCTGGATGCTGTCTCCTGCTTTTGTGCCCTTGAGCAAGGCACTTAACCCTAACTGCTCTCGGTCCAGTGTTGGTGAAATGGCAATAAAGTATTCTTCTTCTCCAGACTTCCCCACAGTGGGGCTCGGCACGGGGGAGGGCCGCGACCAGCTTTACTGGAAGACCATCCGGGCCTTCCACTACGCCCTGGAGCATCATGGGAATGATGCCGACTGGTTCCTCAAGGCGGACGACGACACCTTCGTTGTGGTGGACAACCTCCGCTGGGTCCTGTCCAATCACACGCCCGAGGAGCCCCTCTACTTTGGCAAGCGCTTCAAGCCCTACGCAAAGCAGGGGTACATGAGTGGCGGAGCAGGATATGTGTTGAGTAAAGAAGCTCTCAGGAGGTTTGTGGAGGGGTTCAAGACCAAGGTGTGTACCCATACCACCTCTGTGGAGGACTTGGCTCTGGGACAGTGTCTGGAGAAGATGGGTGTTCTGGCTATGGACTCGAGGGATACCCTTCAACGGGAGACGTTTCATCCGTTTGTTCCCGAGCATCATCTGACAGGGAAGTTCTCCAAGAGCTTCTGGTACTGGAGCTACTGCTACTACCCCATCGTAGAGGTCTGTCTTGTTGTTGTTACTTGTTGGCTTTCAGTTTCACAGATTATTCAAGTGAAACGGACAGTGTTTTAACTACTTTGCAGATATGAAACAAATAGACAATCATAATATCAGTCAAAAATATCAAATTCCCAATTCATGCTACAAAACCAACATTATAAGAGGTTTTAAGAATAGGGTCTATTTGACTCAACATTCCTAGCTAAAAACATTGGAGGAGTGGGTGAGTGACTGGTTTATTCCCCACCTATAATTTTTCGGTTGCTATACACAGCTAGTGATGCAGGTGTCATTTGGTTAGCTAGCAAGAACTTGAACGGCTGTTATCCAGTTAGCATATCTCTTGCTTTCGCAAATTCACTCTGGCTATTTACCCCAATTTCAAAGCACTCTCATCTGAGTGCGCCAGGGCGCAGAATAACTGATACATTCACGAACGCTCTAGATTACATTTAAACAAGGTGCAAAAGGACGAGTAGGCTACAATTCCCTATTGTTTATCAGTGCAATTTTGACGAGGGTTTATCAAATGTTCCTTTGTTAAATTTTAGCCCAACTTGACCTAGCTAGCATTAGTTGTTGAGCTTGTTGATGTGCATAACTGTGAGAGCCTACCTTTTCATGGTTGTTTGATCAATACGACTGAAAAGTTCCCAGATGTTAAGAGGACTCCCATGTGATATTGACATATTTGCAAAAATCCATTCAGGTGTATTTTGTGGCTTTTGGCAAATGTGTTCTAATGATCTAAAGTTGCGCAGTTGCAATGATGAATGTGAATGATGACAGGCCTGTGTGGCAATGGCTTGTTTGCATAAAGGCCTATTGTAGCTCTGATTGGCTATGGTGCACTGGTCTGCATAGACTGGTTGAGACAGATGTTTTATTTACTGCAGTGTTTATTAATTGTCCAAATGCACTGCCGCTTTCCCACTCTATATTGCTATAGAATTTTCACAAATGCCTTAGTATAACGTAACTCCCAAACATTCCTAAAATGTATGAAAACGTGAAAATGATCGCTTGTCCGATACATGTTTTTTTTTTATTTATTTTTTTTAAATATTTCAAACTATGTTTGATGTATTTCAAATCAAATTTTATTTGTCACATACACATGGTTGGCAGATGTTAATGCAAGTGTAGCGAAATGCTTGTGCTTCTAGTTCCGACAATGCAGTAATAACCAACGAGTAATCTAACCTAACAATTCCACAACTACAACCTTATACACACAAGTGTAAAGGGATAAAGAATATGTACATAAAGATATATGAATGAGTGATGGTACAGAACGGCATAGGCAAGATACAGTAGATGGTATCAAGTACAGTATATACATATGAGATGAGTAATGTAGGGTATGTAAACATTATATTAAGTGGCATTGTTTAAAGTGGCTAGTGATAAACATTTTTTTACATCAATTTCCATTATTAAAGTGGCTGGAGTTGAGTCAGTATATTGGCAGCATACTATTCCCCCTATTCCGCCCCAGCCATTACCATGAGCCCGTCCTCCCCAATTAAGGTGCCACCAACCTCCTGTGACACCAAGTGTTTTTGGTCTATTAAAAGGTATGGCATCTTTTGACCAGTGCATCAGTCTTACACAAACCCTCTTGGTGTAATATATATGGTATATTTACACTTATTTTCAATGAACAAACGGCCTGAATATAAACAACATATTATGTAAAGGCTATCTCACAGTGAATGACAACATTAATGAATGTTGGTTCTACTTCATACCTTTCAGATCATCAGTATCATTGGAAGTATAGATTATATCCCTCGTGCTCCGTTCGGGTCCAGTAATAAAAACAACAAAGTCACGCCGGTGACGTGACAGCGTGGGAGGACGTGCCCCCACGCTTCATTAAAAAAACGGACGTCAGACCACATCTCTTATTTCTTCTTCCAAAGTTAGCTGAGCCATATCACCCAAGTTGACTGCTCCACTGCATCTTCCCAGGTAGCGGTACGATAAACTAAACTCTGTGAGTTGTGTGTACTGTCGGTCTGTCACCAACAGCCTGTGACCTATGGGTCAGAGCGCAAAATTCACCCTCCAAGGCTGTGTGACAGGTCTCCCCTACCTATCCCTTTTATCTGAGGATATCGGGCTTCCTTGTCTTGTGCGGATTTAGCCCACTTGCTAGGGTGTGTCTGTGTTGGCCACCGCACTCTGATGCTAACCTTGTCAAGATATCCTCCACTGCTGTGCTCATTATTGAGGCCACAACTATTTAAAACTCCAACTGGTCACTTCTCGAGATAACCGCGTCCAGGAAGGTTGTTAGCCTAGTCAGCTATAAGACGTGAGATTCGGATTGCCTCCCCTAGGCATCCCTCTCCCCTGGTACACTATATTACCAAAAGTATGTGGACACCTGGTCATCAAACATCTCATTCCAAAATCATGGACATTAATATGGAGTCCGTCCCCCCCTTTGCTGCTATAACAGCCTCCACTCTTCTGGGAAGGCTTTCCACTAGATGTTGGAAAATTGCTGCGGGGACTTGCTTCCATCCAGCCTTAAGAGCATTACTCAGGTCGGGCACTGATGTTGGTTGATGTAAGGGAATTCTGTCCTATGTGCACAGAAGTGACCACAGGAATCTTCTTTGATCAGAGGTTAGTTTGTTTAATAAGGATTGCAAGCCGGATTGCAACCCGGAGTATACAATTACAGTAATTTGCAAGTAACACACTCAGCACAAAATATGGTGTTTTCCCTTTTTATCCCCTACTGAGGATCACCCCGACCAGGGTGATGTCCCTTAACTTTAATACCATATAAGCTCATAATTAATAGTTGCTAATACAAAGATGTCTCTGCTAGGCGGAGTTCAGGGGTGGGAGGGGGAACTGTCATGCTGAAATAGGGAAGGGCCTTCACTAAACTGTTGCCAAAAAGTTGGAAGCACAGAATTGTCTACAATATCATTGTATGCTGTAGCGTTAAGATTTCCCTTCACTGGAACTAAAATCATGAAAAACAGCCCCAGACCATTATTCCTCCTCCACCAAAATGTACAGTTGGCACCGTGCATTGGGGCAGGTAGCGTTTTCCTGGCATCAGCCAAACCCGGATTTGTCCTTCAGACTGCCAGATGGTCCAGCTACTCATTGGACCCTATGATCACTTGGCTACTCATGCCTCTCCCTAATGTCAATATGCCTTGTCCATTGCTGTTTTGGTTAGTGATTATTGCCTTATTTCACTGTAGAGCCTCCAGCCCTGCTCAATATGCCTCAGCTAACCCTCTTGTCCCACCTCCCACAATGCAGTAACCTCACCTGGTTTAATTGATGTCTCTAGAGACAACTCTCTCATCGTCACTCAATGCCTAGATTTGACCTCCACTGTATTCACATCCAACCATACTTTTGTCTGTACATTATGCCTTGAATCTATTCTACCGTGCCCAGAAACCTGCTCTTTTTACTCCTCTGTTCTGAACGTACTAGACGACCAGTTCTTATAGCCTTTAGCCGTACCTTTATCCTACTCCTCCTCTGCTCCTCTGGTGATGTAGAGGTGAATCCAGGCCCTGCAGTGCCTAGCTCCACTCCCATTCCCCAGGTGCTCTCATTTGTTGACTTCTGTAACCGCAAAAGCCTTTGTTTCATTTCATTAGAAGCCTCCTCCCTAAGTTTGTTTTATTCATTGCTTTAACACACTCTGCCAACCCGGATGTCCTAGTTGTCTGAATCCTGGTTTAGGAAGGCCACCAAAAACCCTGAAATTTCCATCCCTAACTTAACATTTTCCAACAAGAGAGAACTGCCAAAGGGGCGGAGTTAGCCTACAGTTCTGTCTTACTATTCAGGTCTGTGCCCAAACAATTTTTTGCTTCTACTTAAAAATCGACCTTTCCAGGAACAAGTCTCTCTCACTGTTGCTGCTTGCTGTAGACCACCTTCTGCCCCCAGCTCTGCCCTGGACACCATATGTGAATTGATTGCCCCCCATCTATCTTCAGAGCTCGTGCTGTCAGGTGACCTAAACTGGGACATGCTTAACACTCCAGCCATCCTACAATCTAAGCTTGATGCCCTCAATCTCACAAAAATGATCAATGAACCTACCAGGTACAACCCCAAATCTGTAAACCTAGGCACCCTCATAGATATCATCCTGCCCTCCAAATACACCTCTGCTGTCTTCAACCAGGATCTCAGCGATTACTGCCTCATTGCTTGCGTCCGTAATGGGTCTGCGGTCAAACGACCACCCCTCATCACTGTCAAACTCTCCCTAAAACACTTCAGTGAGCAGGCCTTTCTAATCTCCCTGGCCCAGGTATCCTGGAGGGATATTGACCTCACTAATTTCATGAATCAGTATATTACATAAGAAATATTTTATAGTTGTTTTTTCTCCACATTCTGAGCTGAGAGAACACTGCATCACCATGATGCTGGGCATGCATGGCTGTTCCTCTTGTGGAGCTGAACTACAAGTAGAAGATGGTCATGACCTGTGCCCCGCCTGCCTAGGCTTTGGCCACCTGCGTGAGGCCCTTACTGACCCCTGCATTAACTGCACCATCCTTCCTGTGAAGGTGAGGGAAGTGTGGCTAGCCAGAGTTGAGGGCCTGGTTTTCACAAATAATTTACCAGTGTTGTTTGCCAGGACCCACCCAGGACCACCAAAAGAGGGAAATTCCACAAAACCGATGGTGCCCCCTTCGTGAAAAAGTCAAAAAATAAGAGCCTCACTCGGAATGTCAATTCCCTATCCTCTGAGATAGAGCAGCTAAAAATGATTTTGTCTTCTTCCGAGCCCCCTGAGTTGGGGCCCTATAGGACTCCCTCCAGAGGACTCAGATAGCCTTGATGGTGACCTGCTTTCCACTCGGGCATCCAACTGGCACTTTACTCACCAGGATGATGAAAAGCCCAACATGGCGAAGGGGGTGCCAACCAGTTGTGGACCCATTCAGCCTCAACACTAAAGATGGGTCAGAGGAGTCATTCCGAGGTTCTGATCACACTGAGTCAGAAGAAAGTTCTGCCTCACTATGTGCTGTCCTGTCCTGTGTACATTCTTAGCTAGGCTAGAGCTTGAGCACCCTCAAGCCACAGCCCCTGCAGCTAACCTGTTCTTTAAGAAGGACCCAGCAGCTACACCATTCAAATCAAATCAAATTTATTTGTCACATACACATGGTTAGCAGATGTTAATGCGAGTGTAGTGAAATGCTTGCACTTCTAGTTCCAAACAATGCAGTAATAACCAACGAGTAATCTAACCTAACAA
Source organism: Oncorhynchus clarkii lewisi (assembly GCF_045791955.1). Taxonomy (NCBI): domain Eukaryota; kingdom Metazoa; phylum Chordata; class Actinopteri; order Salmoniformes; family Salmonidae; genus Oncorhynchus; species Oncorhynchus clarkii. The sequence goes on from NC_092155.1 coordinate 68,203,029, forward strand.
TTCCAAAACTACTACCTTATACACACACAAGTGTAAAGGGATAAAGAATATGTACATAAAGATATGAATGAGTGATGGTACAGAACGGCATAGGCAAGATGCAGTAGATGATAGAGTACAGTATATACAGTGGGGCAAAAAAGTATTTAGTCAGCCACCAATTGTGCAAATTCTCCCACTTAAAAAGATGAGAGAGGCATGTAATTTTCATCATAGGTACACTTCAACTATGACAGACAAAATGAGAGAAAAAAAATTCTGAAAATCACATTGTAGGATTTTTAATGAATTTATTTGCAAATTATGGTGGAAAATAGGTATTTGGTCAATTACAAAAGTTAATCTCAATACTTTGTTATATACCCTTTGTTGGCAATGACAGAGGTCAAATGTTTTCTGTATGTCTTCACAAGGTTTTCACACACTGTTGCTGGTATTTTGGCCCATTCCTCCATGCAGATCTCCTCTAGAGCAGTGATGTTTTGGGGCAGTTGCTGGGCAACACAGACTTTCAACTCCCTCCAAAGATTTTCTATGGGGTTGAGATCTGGAGACTGGCTAGGCCACTCCAGGACCTTGAAATGCTTCTTACGAAGCCACTCCTTCGTTGCCCGGGCGGTGTGTTTGGGATCATTGTCATGCTGAAAGACCCAGCCACGTTTCATCTTCAATGCCCTTGCTGATGGAAGGAGGTTTTCACTCAAAATCTCACGATACATGGCCCCATTCATTCTTTCCTTTACACGGATCAGTCGTCCTGGTCCCTTTGCAGAAAAACAGCCCCAAAGCATGATGTTTCCACTCCCATGCTTCACAGTAGTTATGGTGTTCTTTGGATGCAACTCAGCATTCTTTGTCCTCCAAACACGACGAGTTGAGTTTTTACCAAAAAGTTATATTTTGGTATAATCTGACCATATGACATTCTCCCAATCTTCTTCTGGATCATCCAAATGCTCTCTAGGAAACTTCAGACGGGCCTGGACATGTACTGGCTTAAGCAGGGGGACACGTCTGGCACTGCAGGATTTGAGTCCCTGGCGGCGTAGTGTGTTACTGATGGTAGGCTTTGTTACTTTGGTCCCAGCTCTCTACAGGTCATTCACTAGGTCCCCCGTGCGGTTCTGGGATTTTTGCTCACCGTTCTTGTGATCATTTTGACCCCACGGGGTGAGATCTTGCGTGGAGCCCTAGATCAAGGGAGATTATCAGTGGAGTGTACCTATGATGAAAATTACAGGCCTCATCTTTTTAAGTGGGAGAACTTGCACAATTGGTGGCTGACTAAGAGTAGGGGTAGGTGACCCTGGTGTCCTGGCTAAATTCCCTTTCTGGCCCTCATACTATCACAGTCACCTAATCATCCCCAGCTTACAATTGGCTCATTCATCCCCCCTCCTGTCCCTTGTAACTATTCCCCAGGTTGTTGCTGTAAATGAGAATGTGTTCTCAGTCAACTTAGCTGGGGAAAGCAGGGTCAAATAAAATAAATAACTCTTGCGAGTGTGCAGCCGAGAGCACAGCGCTGACACTGACCCTAGTCATCGTACTGGGTCTTACCGTGAACAACGAAAATAGCAACTGCACACCAAGCCAAAAGGTCACCTTTTATTTGCATGGTTCTGAACTTCCACACGATGAGGGCATGTGTAACACCTCAGTGTGTGGACAGCATTCATCTTCTTCTGCAAAAATTCCTGTTGAATGTGTTGGTGAAGGTACGAACGTTCAACAACTGATGGGCATGTTCGTGGTGACCGTACTGACGGTCTCCAAATATTTGTAGAACCATAGTTACATTCGTAACTTCCGATTGTCTGTCCCACTGGGTCTTTGGCCCTAGTTAGTACAGCTTTAAAATAAATACATCAATTACATTGATGCTGAGGTGGATGATTGCAGTAGAGACAAAACTCTGTCAACAATAGGAACATTTGCCAATTTGTTACAGATAAAAGCGCTAGTTCTTTGTGCTTTGCAATGCAAATGAGAAGTCTATTATGAGTCTGTCAGACAGAGACCATCGAGACACACGGCAATACAATTAGGGTTAAACAAGCGTATTTGTGGTGGAAACACAGCCAGTGTATCTGCTGTTCGATACCAAGGTAGCCTATTTCCAAATGGTTATCAGATTGACAGTCAAAAAGGGGCAATGAGATGTTCATAGTACCCAAGATACTGAAAGCCATTTGAAACAGACAGTGAACACCACAATAGTCAGGTATAAATTCAAGCTGTTGAATTGAATATACAAAAATCCCTGATATTTTTAAGGGTGCGATTCGGAGCCTTGGTTCCTGTATCCCGCTCTGTCAACAGATACAGTGAAAGGCCATGTAGTACGTTTTAGAATACTGTGTGTGATGTGTGTGCTTTCCTTCACCAGGGTCCCCGGTGCTGCTCAGACCTGGCAGTATCCTTTCACTATGTGGATGCAGAGCTGATGTACACACTGGAATACTGGACCTACCACCTCCGTGCCTACGGCTACAGGTACCGCTACAGACCTCCACTATCCCAGGGCCTGGTGGAGCGGCAGGCCCAAACAGAGAGGCCTACAGTGGGTACAGCTGGGAGAGGGAGAACCCCAGCTGGTATTACTGTTGGGGGTGATGGAGACCAGTCCAAAGCCGAGTCCGGGGCAAAGCCTTTGTCAGACAAAGGTGGGAAGGAGACATTGGGTAAAATCCCCATTGACAACAACAGGACTGCAGTCACACAGGAGAGGCAAGGGTGATTCTCTCTGTATGGGTTACATGTGTTTTTGTAATGGGAATGTGTAGTGTATGGACCAGGATGGGGCAATTCCACTTAAATTCAGTCAATTTAAGTTTACTTCCTGAATTGACTGAATTGAAGTGGAATTGACACATGAATAATGAAAAAATGATTACCCACAGTGCTCTTATGGCCAGTTCCACCACAGTGCAGGTTTAATTGATTATGGGGATTTTATATATATATTTATCTTTTAAGTGAGTCCATATACTGTAAATCATTTAACTTGAAAGTCTTAACTGTTTTTATTTGATATCTGTTGCGATTTAATATGATATTCTGTTTGAATTGAAATAGTATGCAGTTACTTACCATTCATCTATATCCAGTACTTGACAGCTTATTAGGTGTTAACGCACGCCTCTTTTGTTACGCTTGATAACTTGGTACAATAGACTGTGATGCCCTTTGGAATGCGTAATGCATCTGTTACTTAAAAGGTTTAAAACGTGCATTGTATTTGAGGTTTAAAAAGGGTTTTGAAGTTTTTAATTTCCACTTTGAAAGTTCAGACTTGATTTTCCCTTACGAAAAAATGTATCAACCCCTACAAAAAAGTCCATTAATTATAATCCACATAATAATTCACATTTCTTGTTACTACAGGATTATTTTCTTGCTGTAGCAAACTGGCTCATTTAAATCCTACATCTGTAGATGCTTTGAATGTCATGAAGATTGTAAAATGGTTGATATGGTTGGAATGACTTGGCTTCTTTCTTAACGGTAGTTTTTAAGCCATTTACCTTGTTCTTTGGTTTCGTTGTCTTTTTGGGAGGTCGAAGAGAAGATTTCATATCTACCTTAATTTTCTACACTAAACATTGACCTGTATGTTTTTCAGCTGGAATGAAACAAGCTATTTAGGGTGGGTTCAATCCGATTGCCGGTTATTGGCATTGCAGCTTTTAAAGGCCATTTTGTTTACCGATTTACTAAGGCTGGGATCTCTGCGAAAGCGGCAACATTGCCTTTGAAAGCCGCAATACCTATAACCCGTGATTGTATTGAATCCCAGCCTTAGTATACATCATATTACCTTTTGTACTGTATACTCTACCAGTATAATTGGTGACAGCTGTGGGATCCTGTATTTCCATAGTCTCTCGTTCCATTTGATAAGATATTACAGTTGTGATATGACAAGAAGTACAAAGATGGGTTAAATTAATATTTTAATTTACAACAACAAAAAAGTGTTTTATCTTGAACTTTTGGGGAAAAAGAACCAACTATGTTAAGGAAATAGATCATATCAGATGTGACTGTTTTTTTTTGTTGTGACAATACATGTTATATACAAACTGTATAGTTATTAGTTACTATGACAACCCATCTGGAATGTTACAGTAATATGTTGGTTTGGTCAGTTTAAATTCCATTGACGTTTTCAGAATACTTTGTTTTTGTAAAATATATCGTTGCTCTTCTGTATTGTATAATAATATCTCCAATCTTCTGAAAAGGGGTGTTGCCTTAGCTGGATGGTAGAGATGGGTCCAGATGAATGTCTTGTTTATAACCCACGACGAAACCTGGATCAAAACCGGAACAGTGGATGTACAGTATCATACATTTATAATCAATAAAGGTTCATAAATGTGTTTTTAAAATAGTTTTATAGTTTATTTAATTCAACATGAAATATGAAGCACTTGATTTCTTATTCAATGTATTCTGGTACGTAGAGAGCTGAACTAAAGCTGTTCATTTGAGTGGAGGCCTACAGAGAATTGTCCTGCACAGCAGGAAATGCAAACTTGTAGTATATTTGAGTTTTAAAAAAGGCTTCAAAAGTTTGTAATTTACACTTTAGAAATTTCAGATTTGATTTGCTAACTAAAAATGTATCAACCCCTACAAAAATGTCCATTAGTTTTAATCCGCATAATTCACATTTCTTGTTGCTGCAGGATTATTTTCTTGCTGTAGCAATCTGGCTCAAATTAAGATCCTACATCTGTAGATGCTTTGAATGTCATGAATATTGTAAAATGGTTGATATGGCTGGAATGACTTGGTTTCTTAACGATTGTTTTTAAGCCAAGCAAACTGGCTCAAATTAAGATCATGCATTTGTAATTAACACGTGAATGGAAAACAGTATATAATGCATGCAGTCTACTGAGTGACATGGGAGAGAAGATGCCTTACACACTCACTCACCTCAGTCTGCACTTGTTAAAGAATAGACCTCCTTTTCTTGTTTCTGGGTACACCTCCTTCCTCAAAGGACGCATGTTACCTGTAAGACAGAGCCCACACTGAGTGAAAAAATACTGTACATTTTCTCCATCGTACATTGGATTACTATAGAGGTATAGATACCGTAGACTAATTAATATGATCATGTATGCCACTTAGCCAAAGCTTTTATCCAAAGTGACTTAAAATACAGTATGATCCCTGTAGGAGTTGAATCCATGGCCTTGGTGTTACTAGCACCTCACTCTTATCAACTGAGCCACACAAGCTGAGTTGCAGAGGATCATTATATAAACTATATTCTCATGTATGTGTAGCGGATTTGATGGACTATGTCTATTTATGTCTGTTTATCGGTCACAGGGTTATATTTTTTAACAAAATTCAATGTAGCAAACAAGCTAGTGAGCTAGGCTAGCTAGCTTTCGAGAGGGGCTGCTAGCTAGCTTCAAAGGGTGCCTGCTCGTGCCCTGGGGAATGCGTGTCCATATCCAAGTAACTATTTTCTAATGTATATTACAGTGAATGTATTGGATGGTTTATTTGTTCAACAGGGGAGTAATGTCATCTCATGGTTCAGGGGGATGCAGAACGTAGTTGGGCTGTTATTACAGTAATACTCTGTCGTGGTTCTATCATCAGACTTTTGAACTGTTTGTCTCTTGCTGATGTGGTCATCATAAAATGGAGCCGTTTGCTATACAAGACTGGGAGACTGAATGTTAGTGTGTTCATGGAGGAGACTGAAATACTGAATGGTGTTTTGTTTCATTGGGTAATGTCAATTCTATTTTTGTTATTTTGTGAAATTCAATCTGAGATGAATTTCCTCTTTAGGTCAACTTGATATATGAATATTTTATTCAACTTTTGATTGATTATTAAAACGGAGTCACTTGATAAAGTTGAAACATTCTCATGTGCTTCCTTTTTTACACCGCATTTAATATTACTACCTTACTGCTCTCAGATCTCCATTCTGAGGGTAGTAACATTTTGGGGGCTCGTCTGTGATCTACAACACTGACCAGAGTTGTGGATCGTGAAAGAACCACGGCGACAAACTCTTGGAGTCCAGAGCAAGCTGGGTTGGGTTAAATGCGGAGGACACATTTCAGTTGAATGTGTTCGACATAGACACACAGAAGTCAATAGATGGTAGGGGGAATGGCATGAGTTAACACATGTAAAAAGCTAGTGTAGGACATTCAAAAACGATTGATCCAGCTCAACGAAATGCAGTCATGATTGGGGAAACGCTTATAGAGGCTCCCACTGTCACAGGGGCTAATGATGCAGAAATGCATGACTACATTGTGTTACATGAACAGTAAACAGCTGAGTGAGCTGGAAGATGAGGGCGTCGGTCAGCTACTATTTCTGCAGGATCTTGTCACCCAACTGCTGGGGGACACCGACGACTACACAACAGCCAGCGAGATGAACTGGACTCCATCAAAGGACAATGAACAAGGACAGCGAGAGTCAACAGACAACAATGTACAGACACACCAACGTACAGCGGCCATGTGGTGGTTCCTGAGGAAGTCGCCATTCCTGACACCAAAAATGCAGAGAACTAGTGTTCTGGTGAGCGTGTCAGACGTGGCAGCCCTTCTGCCACAACATGAATTGAAGGTCTTTGGTGGTCAAATAGCCGATTCAGGTGCTGATATTAGTTATAGTAGCATTTTTTAAGCAAATTGAGGAAACTAGAGCAAACATTTCTGAATCAGAGGTAGTTAGAGCTGTCCTCAAGGTTATCAGAATTGGGCACATTCTTAGAGATGTTCGTTAACTATGAAGGACTTACAGTTGATGAATTAAAGTCATTTCTCAAATCACACATGAAAGATAAAGCCAGTAGTGAGCCGTTGCAAAACGACTAGATAAAGAGACCTCACAGGAATTTGCATATAGGCTTATTGGGTTGAAACAGCGCATAGTGCTGGCCACGAGGGTGCAAACACACTAACATATGACAAACCATTGGTCCAGCATGTTTTCCTTTGCCCTTTACATCAAGGCATCAAGGGTTCAGTGTCAAACATGCAAATATAGGAAGTGATTTAAAAGCATATGTATCTGATTTTAAGATTAAAGATGATTTCCTTGTAGATCTAATCACTGAGTCAGCAAGGGATGACGCAGAAATCCAAAATCCCATGGGGGTCTTACAGACAGTGCTCAGTAGTTGCTAATGTATTACAGCAAAGTGAGGGGGGTGAAAGTGTGACGGAATAAAACCAAGGTCACATACAAGGTGATGTACAGGCAAACAGAGTAGCCATCCAAGAGTTAACTACTCAAGTCACAGTCCTTGCAAAGAACCTGGAAAAAAATTATCAGACCAAAAAGTGAGCGTGGGCAGTGTGCTGACACTATGGTAGCAAACACAGCAGTGTTAGAAGAAGGAGGATAAGGGGAAATGCAACACCAGTGTGAAACAAGCTAAAGATAAATGTATCTATTGCTTCTTCTGTGGACAGGCTGGCCACTGAGCAGTGGGTTGTCTGCCGAAAGGACAGAGACTGGGAAACTGGAGGAGGTCACAGGGCGGGGACGAGCAGTGACCTCAAACATGGGAAAGTCCCCTCCTGAGGTATTTACTGACCAAACCGATACTACAGCAAGATCTAGTGACAGAATTATTCTCACTTTATTCAGAAGATGGACAATACAGTAATGGGCAAAATACAAAATACATAGCACAGTTAATTGGGGGAAAGTGTCTGCTCTCATGTCTCATGAATGGAGTGTCATGTGAGGCACTATTAGACACAGGCGCACAGGTTAGCATAGTGGGAAAGAAGTGGCTTGAGAAGACACTGCCCACCATTGACACATTACTTGGAGATAAAGAACATCGCAATATGAAAGCAGCAAATGGAACCAGAGTACCCTTTGAGGGGTGAATTGAGGTGCTGGTGGACATCCAAAGTACCAAATATGGCTATAACGGTTCCCATGCTAGTGAGCCAGAGCTCTGTTGACTTCCCACTTGTGGGCTTTAATGTTATTGAGGAGCTCATAAAGGAAGGAGGTGGTAAGCCACAACAAAATGGGTTTGACTTGAAATCAAATCAAATGTTATTAGTCACGTGCTGAATACAACAGGCCTTACAGTGAAATGCTTACTTATGAGCCCCTAACCGACAGTACAGTTTAAAAAATATGGATAAGAAAAAGAGATAAAGGTAACAAGTAATTAGAGAGCAGCAGTAAAAAATAACAATATATACAGGGTGGGTGCAGGAGTCAATGTGCGGGGCACCGGTTAGTTGAGGTAGTATGTACATGTAGGTAGAGTTAATTAAAGTGACTATGCATAGATGACAACAGAGCATGGCAGTGGTGGGGAGGGGGGGGGCAATGTGAATAGTCTGGGTAGCAATTTGACAAAATGTTCAGGAGTCTTATGGCTTGGGGGTAGAAGCTGTTTAGAAACCTCTTGGACCTAGATTTGGTGCTCCGGTACAGCAGGAAGCTTGGCCCCAGTGATGTACTGGGCCGTTCGCACTACCCTCTGTAGTACCTTGCGGTCGGAGGCCGAGCAGTTGCCATACCAGGCAGTGATGTATCCAATCAGGATGCTCTCGATGGTGCAGCCATAGAACCTTTTGAGGATCTGAGGACCCATGCCAAATCTTTTCAGTCTCCTGAGGGAGATTAGGTTTTGTCGAGCCCTCTTCACGACTGTCATGGTGTGCTTGGACCACGTTAGTTTGTTGGTGATGTGGAGGCCAAGGAACTTGAAGCTCTTAACCTGCTCCACTGCAGCCCCGTTGATGAGAATGGGGGCGTGCTCAGTCCTCTTTTTCCTGTAGTCCACAATCATCTCCTTTGTCTTGATCACGTTGAGGGAGAGGTTGTTGTCCTGGCACCACACGGCCAGGTCTCTGACCTCCTCCCTATAGGCTGTCTTGTTGTTATCGGTGATCAGGCCTACCACAGTTGTGTCATCGGCAAATTTAATGATGGTGTTGGAGTGTGCCTGGCCGTGCAGTCATGAGTGAACAGGGAGTACAGAAGGGGACTGAGTACGCACTCCTGAGGGGCCCCTGTGTTGAGGATAAGCGTGGCGGATGTGTTGTTACCTACCCTTACCGCCTGCGGGCGGCCCGTCAGGAAGTCCAGGACCCAGTTGCAGAGGGAGGTGTTAAGTCCCACGGTCCTTAGCTTGTTGATGAGCTTTCAGGGCACTATGGTGTTGAACGCTGAGCTGTAGTCAATGAATAGCATTCTCACATAGGTGTTCCTTTTGTCCAGGTGGGAAAGGGCAGTGGGGAGTGCAGTAGAGACTGCATCATCTGTGGATCTGTTGGGGCGATATGCAAATTGCAGTGGGTCTATGGTTTCTGGGATGATGGTGTTGATGTGAGCCATGACCAGCCTTTCAAAGCACTTCATGGCTGCAGACGTGTGTGCTATGGGTCGGTTGTCATTTAGGCAGGTTACCTTAGTGTTCTTGGGCACAGGCATGGTGGTCTGCTTAAAACATGTTGGTATTACAGATTCGGACAGGGAGAGGTTGAAAATGTCAGTGAAGACACTTGATAGTTGGTCAGAGCATGCTCGCAGTACATGTCCTGGTAATCCGGCCTTGTGAATGTTGACCTGTCTAAAGGTCTTCCTCACATCGGCTGGAGAGAGCGTGATCACAGTCTTCTGGTACAGCTGGTGCTCTCATGCATGTTTCAGTGTTATTTGCCTCGAAGCGAGCATAGAAGTAGTTTAGCTCATCCGGTAGGCTTGTGTTACTGGGCAGCTCTCGGCTGTGCTTCCCTTTGTAGTCTGTAATGGTTTGCAGGCCATGCCACATCCTATGAGCATCAGAGCTGGTGTAGTACGACTCGATCTCAGCCCTGTATTGACGCTTTGCCTGTTTGATGGTTTGTCGGAGGGCATAGCGGGATTTCTTATAAGCTACCCGGTTAGGGTCCCGATCCCTGAAATCGGCAGCTCTAGCCTTTTGCTCAGTGCAGATGCTGCCTGTAATCCATGGCTTCTGGTTGGGATATGTACGTATGGTCACTGTGGGGACGACGTCATCGATGCACTTATTGATGAAGCCAGTGACAGATGTGGTGTACTCCGGAAACATATTCCAGTCTGTGATAGCAAAACAGTCCTGTAGCTTAACATCTGCTTCACCTGACCACTTTTTTATTGATCTAGTCACTGGTGCGTCCTGCTTTAATTTTTGCTTGTAAGCAGGAATCAGGAGAATGGAATTATGGTCATATTTGCCAAATAGAGGGCGAGGGAGAGCTTTGTATTCATCTCTGTGTGTGGAGTATAGGTGGTCCAGTTCTTTCCCCTCTGGTTGCACATTTAACATGCTGATAGAAATGTGGTAAAACTGATTTAAGTTTCCCTGCACTAAAGTCCCTGGCTACTAGGAGCACCGCCTCTGGGTGAGCGTTTTCTTGTTTGCATATGACGCAATACAGCTCATTCAATGCTATCTGACTGTGGTGGTATGTAAACAGCTACAAAGAATATAGATGAAAACTCTCTAAGTAGATAGTGTGGTCTACAGCTACTCTACCTCAGGCGTCACTTAGAAATGTTCTTGTTTTGGAAATAAAAGCACATTTTCTGGCCATTAAAATAACATCAAGTTGATAAGAAATACAGTGTAGATGTAAATGACTTTTGTAGCAGGAAACAGCTTCAAGGCCAGCATCCCAGAGTTGCCTCTTCATTGTTGACGTTGAGACTGGTGTTTTGCTGGTACTATTTAATGAAGCTGCCAGTTGAGGACTTGTGAGGCGTCTGTTTCTCAAACTAGACACTCTAATGTACTTGTCCTCTTGCTCAGTTGTGCACCGGGGCCTCCCACTCCTCTTTCTATTCTGGTTAGGGCCAGTTTGCGCTGTTCTGTACACAGCGTTGTACGAGATCTTCAGTTTCTTGGCAATTTCTCACATGGAATAGCCTTCAATTATCAGAACAAGAATAGACTGATGAGTTTCAGAAGAAAGGTCTTTGTTTCTGGCTATTTTCAGCCTGTAATCGAACCCACAAATGCTGATGCTCCAGATACTCAACTAGTCTAAAGAAGGCCAGTTTTATTGCTTTTACTGCTATTGTTTTGTTGCTAACACAACGTGCCATTGGAACACAAGAGTGATGGTTGCTGATAACAGGCCTCTCTCTGTACACCATGTGTAAAACCTGCCGTTTCCAGCTACAAAAGTAATTTACAACATTAACAATGTCTAAACTGTATTTCTGATCAATTTGATGTTATTTTAATGGACATGAAATGTGCTTTTCTTTCAAAAACAAGGACATTTCTAAGTGACCCCAAACTTTTGAACGATAGTGTATGTTATATTATATAAACTCAGCAAAAAAAAGAAACGTCCCTTTTTCAGGACCCTGTCCAAAGATAATTTGTGCATATCCAAATAACTTCACAGATCTTCATTGTAAAGGGTTTAAACACTGTTTCCCATGCTTGTTCATTGAACCATAAACAATTAATGAGCATGCACCTATGGAACTGTTGTTAAGACACTTACAGCTTACAGACGGTATACAATTAAGGTCACAGTTATGAAAACTTAGGACACTAAAGAGGCCTTTCTACCGACTCTGAAAAACACGAAAAGATAGATGCTCAGGGTCCTTGCTCATCTGCGTGAACATGCCTTAGGCATGCTGCAAGGAGGTGTGAGGACTTCAAATGTGGCCAGGGCAATAAATTGCAATGTCCGTACTGCGAGACGCCTGAGACAGTGCTACAGGGAGACAGGACGGACAGCTGATCGTCCTCGCAGTGGCAGACCACGTGTAAAAACACCTGCACAGGATCGGTACATCCGAACATCACACTTACGGGACAGATACAGGATGGCAACAACAACTGCCCGAATTACACCAGGAATGCACAATCCCTCTATCAATGATCAGACTGTCCGCAATAGGCTGAGAGAGGCTGGACTGAGGGCTTGTAGGCCTGTTGTAAGGCAGATCCTCACCAGACAACGTCACCTATGGGCACAAACCCACCGTCGCTGGACCAGACAGGACTGGCAAAAAGTGCTCTTCACTGATGAGTCGTGGTTTTGTCTCACCAGGGGTGATGGTCGGATTTGCGTTTATCGTCGAACGAATGCGCGTTACACCGAGGCCTGTACTCTGCAGCGGGATCGATTTGGAGGTGCAGGGTCCGTCATGGTCTGGGGCGGTGTGTCACAGCATCATCGGACTGAGGTTGTTGTCATTGCAGGCAATCTCAACGCTGTGCGTTACAAGGAAGACATCCTCCTCCCTAATGTGATACCCTTCCTGCAGGCTCATCCTGACATGACCCTCCAGCATGACAATGCCACCAGCCATACTGCTCGTTCTGTGCGTGATTTCCTGCAAGACAGGAATGTCAGTGTTCTGCCATGTCCAGCGAAGAGCCCGGATCTCAATCCAATTGAGCACGCCGTTATGTTAATGGGGGTCAATTAAGGAAGACATCCTTTTCTGGAAACCCCTGGAAACCAGGACAACAGGAGAGGATATTTTTAAGGTACTGGACAGCTTTGTGACATCAAATGGACTTTGGTGGTCAAGATGTTGTTGGTATCTGTACTGATGGTGCAAAAGCCATGACAGGGAGACATAGTGGAGTTGTAACGCGCATGCAAGCAGTTGCTCCCGACCCCACTTGGGTACACTGCAGCATCCACCGAGAGGCTCTTGCTTCCTAAGGAATGCCTGACAGCTTGAAAGACGTTTTGGACACCACGAGTGAAAATGGTTAACTTTGTTAAAGCAAGGCCCCTGAACCCTCATGTATTTTCTGCACTATGCAATGATACGGGCAGTGATCTTGTAACGCTTTTACAACATACAGAAGTGCGCTGGTTATCAAGGGGCAAAGTATTGACACGCTTTTTTAAAATTGATAGACGAGCTTAAAGTTCTTTACTGAACATAAATTTATTTTGTCTGACCGCTTGCATGATGACGAGTTTCTCCCACGACTGGCCAATCTGGGTGATGTTTTTCACTTGTCTGACCTCTTGCATGATGACGAGTTTCTCCCACGACTGGCCAATCTGGGTGATGTTTTTCACTTGTCTGACAGCTTGCATGATGACGAGTTTCTCACACGACTGGCCAATCTGGGTGATGTTTTTCACTTGTCTGACCTCTTGCATGATGACGAGTTTCTCACACAACTGGCCAATCTGGGTGATGTTTTTCACTTGTCTGACAGCTTGCATGATGACGAGTTTCTCACACGACTGGCCAATCTGGGTGATGTTTTTCACTTGTCTGACAGCTTGCATGATGACGAGTTTCTCACACGACTGGCCAATCTGGGTGATGTTTTTTCTCACCTGAATGATCTGAATCTAGGATTACAGGGACTCTCTGCAACTATATTCAATGTGCGGGATAAAATTGAGGCAATGATTAAGAAGTTGGAGCTCTTCTCTGTCTGCATTAACAAGGACAACACACAGGTCTTCCATCATTGTATGACTTTTTGTGTGCAAACTAACTCAAGCTTACGGACAATGTCAAATGTGATATAGCGAAGCACCTGAGTGAGTTGGGTGCGCAATTACATTGGTACTTTCCCGAAACGGATGACACAAACAACCCTATTCATTATCCCTTTCATGCCCTGCCTCCAGTCCACTTACCGATATCTGAACAAGAGAGCCTCATCAAAATTGCAAGAAGTGGTTCTGTGAAAATTACATTTTTGTCACGCTCTGATCTGTTTCACCTGTCTTTGTGATTGTCTCCACCCCCCTCCAGGTGTCACCTGTTTTTTGCTAGTCTGCCTGGTTTTGACCCTTGCATGTCCTGACCCCGAGCCTGCCTGCCACCCTGTACCTCCTGGACTCTGACCTCTGATCTTTTGCCTGCCCACGACCATTCTCTTGCCTGCCCCTTGGATTATAATAAATATCAGAGCCTCAAACCATCTGCCTCCTGAGTCTGCATCTGGGTCTCGCCCTGTGCCCTTATATAATTGATTCAGAAGCCACTGCCAGATTTCTGGATTTGGCTGTGCTCAGAGTATCCTGCCTTGGCAAATGTCGTTGTTAAGACACTGATGCCCTTTGCAACCACGTACCTATGTGAGAGTGGATTCCTCGCCCACACTAGCATGAAAACGAAATACAGGCACAGACTGTGTGTGGGAAATTATTCAAGACTGAGAGTCTCTCCAATACAACCCAACATTGCAGAGTTATGTGCATCCTTTCAAACACACCCTTCTCCTTAACCTGTGGTAAGTTATTCACAATTTTCGATGAACAAATCACATTTTATATGTAAGATGGCTAAATAAAGAGCAAAATTATTGATTATTATTATTTGTGCCCTGGTCCTATAAGAGCTCTTTGTCACTTCCCACGAACCGGGTTATGACAAACTCACAGTCATTCTGATCCTCATCTTTTACAATATACACAGATAACAATCCCCTTATATTTTTGATGAGTACTGTCAGGTTTAACGCTGTAGGGCACAGATGGGTGCGTGAACTAGCAAACTTACATTTTTACATTAAGTACCGCCCAGGGAAAGTCAATATTGACGTAGACACTCTATCCAGAAACCTACTTGCCCTCCAATAAGGGTGAATGCGAGTTCACCAACAACATGTCTCAAGATGTAATTACTGCCATCTGGAAGGAAAGTAAAGGTGTCAAAGAAAAGGAGGCTATGTGGGAAGCTGCTCTGTCAATCAGTCTTCCAATTCCTGACAACACTAATGTCTGGGAAGACATGATACCGTTAACCGTTGAGGACATCCAAGCTGCCGAAGAGGTTAAAGGGGCGACAACCAACAGACACCGAGAAAAGGCAACTGCGTGTGAGAGCCAAACGCTTGCTCATATTGTACATTCATAGACTCTACTCGTCACGGAGCAACACTTACTCACCACAGTTCCTTCTCTTTGGCCAACTACCCCGCCTGCCCATTGACCAGTTGCTTGGCCTCAATCAGTGTGATAAACAGGTGTCACAACCAGTCTACACTCAGAACTAGGCCACCAAAATGCAGGAAGCTTACCAAGTTGCATCTGAAAACAGTACAAAGTCCTCTGCTAAAGGCAAAAGACACTACGACCATGGTGCAGTGGCCCTCCAAACTGGAGATAGAGTCTTGGTGAAGAATATGTTAGAGAGAGGAGAACCAGGCAAGTTGCAGGCCTACTGGGACACTGCCATACACAGGGTGGTAATAAAGATTGGGGAAGTACCAGTCTACAAGGTGGAAAGGGAGAATGGTGCTAAGGGCATCAGAGTTCTCCATAGCAACATGCTGTTGTTAGTGAACGACATACCTGTGTGAAACATGAGACCTTGGAAGAGAGGAAACAGCATGCTAGTAAAAGAACATGGAACATGGAGGAGACGGGGATGAAACTTCAGAAGAATCTAATGAGGAGGAAGACTTCTGTTCTCGTGGAGTTAACCCAGTTGCAAGCGCAGAACACCCAAGACCTCAGATAAAATCACTGACAGAAGAGGCCTATATGTTTCATCCCTGTATTCAGGATACCGAAAGAAGTTAGTATGAGAACATGAAGCAGGAATCAGAGGTCCTAGAAGAACCAAACAATGAGGATTGGGACAATGCCGAAGGGAGAGAGGACCATGTTGAAAGGAGAGATGACACTCCCGAAACTGTAGTTGGGCCCAATCCAGACAATGGTTGTTCATGTATGAATGACGTCATGGATTCAGATCAGCAGTGCGTAGAGGAAGGGATGGATATCAGAAGATCCCAATGTATCCAAAAACCTGTGGTGGAAAAAGTACTCAAAAGTCATACTTGAGTAAAAGTAAAGATACCTTAATAGAATATGACTCAAGTAAAAGTGAAAGTCACCCAGTAAAATACTACTTGAGTAAAAGTCTAAAAGTATTTGGTTTTAAATATACTTAAGTGTCAAAAGTAAATGGAATTGCTAAAATGTACTTAAGTATCAAAAGTAAAAGTATGAATCATTTCAAATTCCTTATATCATGCAAACCGATAGCATCATTTCATTTTTTTTTGTATATATATTTACGGATAGTCAGGGGCACACTACAACACTGACAATAATTTACAAACAAAGCATTTGTGTTTAGTGAGTCCGCCAGATCAGAGGCAGTAGGGATGAACAGGGATGTTCTCTTGATAAGTGCGTGAATTGGACCATTTTCCTGTCCTGCTAAGCATTCAAAACTAGTACTTTTGTTGTCAGGGAAAATGTATAGAGTGAAAAGTACATTATTTTCTTCAGGAATGTAGTGAAGTAAAACTAGAAGTTGTCAAAAATATAAATAGTAAAGTAAAGTACAGATAGCACAAAAAACAACTTGAGGTACTTTAAAGTATTTTTTACTTGAGTACTTTACACCACTGCCTAAAACCAAGGAGCAAGCTAACTTATGACACACTTGGACGGCCAACATACCAGGTGTGGAGACCTAACATTCATGCCTTATAGCAAACTCTACCACCCACTCCACCAATATGCATGTCTACTTACCAATGTCAGCAGTGTGACCAATATCAATACCAGTGCCGAAACCTATACAGAACACCAGACATACCGCTCAGTTACAGACTTGCTGAGTAATAAGAGGAGGGACTATTTAAAGAGGGTGAGCGTGTAGCAGGTTGCAAATAATTGAGTTAGAACTTAAAGTACAAGGGATACCTTTTATATTTTGATGGACTAAGTCTATCCATTCCTATGCAGTCAGGTATTTATTATGCAGCAGTAGATGCAATTACAGTCAGGACACAAGAGGGCGCTCTAACTTTGGTATTGGACTAGGAATCAAGGGAGTAAGTACTGAGCTGGCTTCAGTGTTGACATGTTCGCAGTTTTCTAGCGAAATTGGGCTACTTTGAAAACGATGTCGCGGGTGAAAATGCATTGGTCGCGGGTGGCGGGTTTTTGGGCTACTTCCAAAATCATCGCAATCGTATTTCTCCTTTAAATTGTTTTTATATATATATATATTTCACTGAGTCAGGGAGACAGAGCAGCACGCGCGCACATCGTGATAACTTTTTACCGGTTGTAGCTAGGCTATTTAGATGGGTCATTATGGAGACACCCCCTTTCCATAAAACATTAACAAGCTAGAACTGATAACGGCGAGAATGCATTTGAAAACGACTTTAGGCGCACTAGAGCACTTTAGATAAATTCGCTCAGAGGTGGTTTAAAGTAAACTGCATTTTTGAAGGTGACTTTTCTTATGGATAACCGTATCAGGCGAAGGGTTTTACTCATGCTCAGTTCTAGGGAAATTTGAAATGGAAGTTTGTGTTATGGGGAAATGTCCACAATGAAAATCACATTACATGTGGGGACTGATAGGCGACATTTGCATCTGATGGCCATCAAGTAAGCTATTCATTTATATGCCATTCTCGGCTACTGTAGCCTGCCATTTGATTCAATAAATACAGTATGTTGAAATGATTATGTCACTGGAGTCGATGCAAATCAATTTGTGCCACTTGTGTAGCCTACCTGGAGCTGGCAAACGAATTTAATATAATATAATTCAGTTTGTTGTTGTATCCTTGTGTAATTATGCAATTATTAATGGCCATGTTTAGTTAAATTAAATTGGAAGTTATCAATTGTGATCATGGTCACAGCTCTATCACAAATGTGTCATTCTCCATTGTGGATTTTCCCCTGAAATTAGATGTTGGCATGTTGGCCTATCAGGGGCTATAGGCCACCTGCATCTGGCACAGTTGAATTGCAATTATATTGAATTATATTGCCTATTGAAATAACAAGTCAATCTCGCAAATAGGCGATGTATGTTTGTAGTCTTACCATTTGGCAGATAATGACGGCACAATTGCGAGAAAATAGACTAGTATTCGTTTTTTAAAGTTTGTCCAAGTGATTCTTGCAGAGATTTCGAGACCCTCTGTCCAACTTTCATCACTCAAACTCTCAGGTCGATGTATCTATAGTTATGCACGTGCACAACCAGGGTTCATTTAAGCAATAAAGCACGAGGGGGTGTGGTATATGGCCAATACACTACGGCTAAGGGCTGTTCTTATGCATGATGCATCGCGGAGTGCCTGGACACAGCCCTTAGTCGTGGTATATTGGTCATATACCACACACCAGAGGTGCCTTATTGCTATTATAAACTGGTCACCAACGTAATTAGAGCAGTAAAAAGAAAAGTTGTGTCATACCTGTGTTATAAGGTCTGATATGCCACTTATGTCAGCCAATCAGCATTCAGGGCTCGAACGATCCAGTTTATAATTATAATTGAGTACTGAATGCTGATTGGTTGAAAGCCATGGTATATTAGATGTGTACCAAGGGAATGACAAAAACATACTTTTTACCATTCTAATTACATTGGTAACCAGTTTATAATAGCAATAAGGCAATTTAGGGATTTGTGGTAAATGGCCAACATACCACGGCTAAGGGCTGTTCTTACCACACCTCCTCCAGCCTTACTGCATAATCAAAGCAGTCAAAACAAGTTCAATCAACATCCATTGATGGACAATGATCTGGAGAGTTTAATACGGGTGTTTTATCTTTTCTCTCGCAACTTATTCTTAAACTCGCAAGAATTGTTATTTTGATGAAAAAACACATTTTGCTTCCTAGTCTAAGTCGTTAAAAATGACATTGATATTCCTTCTTAATTCGGTTGATAACTACGGAAAAAGGGTAATTGGATAAATGTGGCAACTCTTGCAACAACATTTTTTAGGGGCTAGTGGTCAGGCCTTGTGGGCGGGTTTTCAGAGGTCATTGGCCTATACATTTTAGCATTTTAGGGGCTGCTAGCTAGCTTCAAAGGGTGCCTGCTCGTGCCCTGGGGAATGCGTGTCCATATCCAAGTAACTATTTTCTAATGTATATTACAGTGAATGTATTGGATGGTTTATTTGTTCAACAGGGGAGTAATGTCATCTCATGGTTCAGGGGGATGCAGAACGTAGTTGGGCTGTTATTACAGTAATACTCTGTCGTGGTTCTATCATCAGACTTTTGAACTGTTTGTCTCTTGCTGATGTGGTCATCATAAAATGGAGCCGTTTGCTATACAAGACTGGGAGACTGAATGTTAGTGTGTTCATGGAGGAGACTGAAATACTGAATGGTGTTTTGTTTCATTGGGTAATGTCAATTCTATTTTTGTTATTTCTTGAAATTCAATCTAAGAATCATTTCCTCTTTATGTAAACTTATTTGATATGAATATTCATTTATTTAACTTTTGATTGATTATGAAAACGGAGTCACTTGATACAATTGAAACGTTCTCATGTGCTTCCTTTTTTACACCGCATTTCATATTTCTACCTTACTGCTCTCAGATCTCCATTCTGAGGGTAATAACATATACATTAACATATACCCATCCACCTACACTCACCAAGTTCAGAGTTTCTTCTGCCCATAAGCCCAACAAAGACGTCGTCCATCTCCCCTGTTACAAAAAAGGCTTAGGTCATTATCAAATGCAGGTGTTCACAGTATGTTTACATTTTTTAGGACCTTGGGTATGAAAAAAGCACTTTATGAATTAGTATTATATGACATGAAATGCCTGAATGCATGAAATTTCAATTAAAGATAATAACATTTCTATTGATATGTAAAAGAAACAGTAAATGAATGGTTATTACTAACTTTTATGGGGAGATGGTGGTAGATCATTTATATCTGGGGAAAAACAAGTCAAATGTCAAAAAATCATAAATCCCAATAGATCTCCAATAAAAAGTGAATTAGTCCTATGAAGAATGTCCTTTACCAGCAGTGAACACCAGCATCAGCATTGAACATGTTATGAAATAATTAAAGATGTATCATTGGTATAAACACTTCTATCCATCATGAAAGGCCTGAGTCAACACAACATCATCTATTTAGGCCAGGGCAAGCCCTTTGTGACAACTGTTGTCTGCTGATGTAAAAAGGTATTTCTAAATAACTTTAGTTTGATCTAGGATGTGGAGTAGACAGAGCAGACGCTTACCAGCGCTCCTTCTCCCCATCAGCCCGACGAAGCTGTCATAATCCAGACCGTTATATCTCTTCAGAATGGTCCGCTGGATGTTTCCCAAACCTGGACCCTCCTGTAATGATGACACATGATTGTATTCAGTGTTTTGTTTTTTTGTTCGATCACTTGTGCCAGTTTTTAGATGTAAGTGGTATACTCCCGGGTACAAAACTCTGAACTGATAACACTTGTAATGCCCCCTATTTTATGTTCAAAACCTTGCATACATTGGGGTTTCACACATCTTTCACCCCTGAGTCATCCATGCCAAAATCTTTTCTGTGAAATACCATGAGAACATTTTGTTTGGTCATCAATACATCAGATAACGATAGGCTAACCATTTAATCATTTTAACTACCATTTAATCCAATAGCAAAAAAACAACGTTAGTTTTTATAGTGTTGAATAGAAAGAATAGTAGATGGTAAGTATCATTTCCCATACAGTATATTTGTATCCAGTGGCAGATTGTGAGCATATTGAGAAACATGTAAAGCTTATAGTTGAATTATCCTTATAAATTACATACGTAGGACAAATCATCAAAATAGTGGTATTGTAAAGCAGTTGGCTACTGTAAAAACGCAGCACAGTGCTGTATGTCATTTGTGCCTCATGCAACATTTTTCAAGATCACTTTTTTTTTTAAAAACCTTTTTACCCATATTGCCTGTTTCTCTGCTTAGAGTGTATCAATGCAATTCAGATAATGAGTGGAATATAATATGTGTATATATATATATATATATATATATATATATATATATATATATATATATATATATATATATATGATATATTTAGGTATTTCAGCAGTGCATTGTACACTACACTAGAATTCCAAATGGTAGCACATAGTGACTAGTTCTACTTTGTTCTGTTGAAGAACAATGGCTGATGGAGAATGATGATGTAGTATTTACAGCCACATCCATATATGATTCGGTTTTACCTTCCAACATAAATTTATGTCAAATTGACACATTTATGAGGTAAATATATAGAAATGTACAGTGTTCAGCAGTAATCAAACTATAATGTTAACTAGGCACTACATACATTTGTTTCAGTAGTTATTAGTGTTGATCAGTTTGATTAAGTGATAGTTAATTGTATTGTTAACAAATGACATTAAAAAAGTAAAGAGGATATTGCATTTTGAAAAGCAGATATGTAGGTTGAATATGTATCCACATTGGAAGAGTGATTTGGTGCAGTGGATAAGATACTTTGTGAATTAGCTTGTTGTACTCAGTCAATTGAAAATGTACTTGGGAGTTTTGAAACACCAGCCATTGATGATCTGTTTAGATTTGTGTGCTTAGAGTTGTGAAAATGTAACACATACTGTACTTGTGAAAATTGCACCAAAGTGATTGAAAAAAAAAACTGTGGTCATTCCACCCCCCAAAGATCAATGTGATGACGTTGAATCAGCTTGGAAAACTATTTGGATTTTCAAAAGGTAATCAATGAATGGCATTGCGTCTCCTTTTCACCCAACTTTTAACCTACATCCAATTACATGGTAAATAGTTTTGTTGATTTCACGTTGAATTAGTCGACAACTCAACCAAATGTAAATCAAAACTAGACGTTGAACTAACGTTTGATCCCAGTGGGCAAGGTCTGGTGAAATATGAAGGAATTAATTCATTCCAACTCATTTAATGTTTTCATGGCATATGAAACAATGTTATCTCTCCACATTCCGGCTTTGATTCAACCTATTCATTGGCTATAGTGTATTTTATCAGTAATTTGAATTCATAAATCTTATTTATTGTATGAAGGAAAAACAGAACATTTACGCGCTAACCTGAGATTTAAATTGAAACGTTAGGCTGAAAAACTTTCATACCTCTGAGTCGGTTGATCTGTGTGCCCCAGCCGCAGGTTCCTCGCAGCTGGACTGGCTTGAGTGGAGTTTCATGGCGACAAACAAAGCCACCAGCAAAATGCCGCTTCTCATCTTTTTACCACCACCTGTAAGGTGAGTGACGATGCGTTAGCAACAATATAGCCAAACAACTTGAAAAGTTGGGATAAGAGCTCCGCGGAAACCAATCTCGCATCACATTTGAGCCTGATTTTAAGCGAATTAATATTGTCCCTCAATAAATATAATATAGCTGACAGATATGACTCTACAATACAATCTTTAAAAAAAATGAAAATAAAAAGACCCAAAAGGAAATGGCTTCTTGTTTGAAAATACGCATAATGCGCACTGAAATGTTGCCATGCATTTTGAATTTAAAGTCTATATTAATAAACAATGGCAGTAATTTTTGCTTTGTTCGGATGTTTTCAAGGACATTAATCATGTTTCAACAACAACAGTCCAATATTTATGTTTTTTTCCCGCTGCGTTCAAGGTTGGGTTATCAGCGTCTCCAAATGTCGCTGAAATATGCACGCCATTTGACAAGCATAGCAATCATTTAAAAACATCTAGATATATAATACATCAATACAGGGCATATTTCTCTAAAATAAATACTTATTTACCTGTTTTCCGATCGAAGTGGTAATATTCTGTTACACCGCGCGTGTGCCCAGGTGCGTTCTGGAGTGAGGAAAGGCGTGAATAGCTCCTGCAGTGCAGCGACGAGATCCACGACGAAAGTGAGAGGTCCAGTCCACCTCTGTTTATTAAATGATAGCTGGGTATCTGCGCGAGTCCAATCGGCTGCAGAAACGTAGGTGGGTTCTCGACGTCATAGCACATTCTCGTGTACACTCATATTCATACTACTCGTGATGATGACCATGCTGTTCAAATGGAGCCCGTGGCGCCTAGCTGTCATCGGAAAAACGAACACCATGATCCATTCAATGGCCTCTAACGTTCTATAGTCCTATTCTTTGATACATGACACAAATCTAATTGGTACTGAAGATAAGTGGATTATGGTTCATTTTGGTTTTTGCTCTGCCTTAGTTAACTGCTAAATAGCTGCTCTCATCGTGGTGGCCTGTGCTCTTGATCGCTTAATTGTAGTGGTCATTGACAAGAGCCCAATCCGTCTAGGAAGTCATTATAGACTATAGAGATAGGAGCTGCCACAGCACCGTGAGGCTACATGGATGGACGTCTTGGAGACAGCTAATTGAGCTGCTGCCTGCTTGCCGGGTTGATTAGCAGAAAGAGATCCTGTAAAGATGTCAAAGTGATTGGCAGTCAGTCAGTCAGTGTGTGTGTGTGTTTCCAAAGGTCTTTTTAAATTGCTTCCTCTGCTGCTAAATTCCTACTTAAACGCTTTTGACAGCCGTTGCGATCAAACATCGATTCTGCAACTTACCCCAAGCATGACATTAGACCCAAAGAGTACGATTCATTTCTTCACAAGGAATAAGAAAATTGAGTAAAAGCTTTTTCAGGATTTGTGGGTCCCCTGCGGGATGGTTGAGCTAATGTAGGCTAATGCATGAGGTTGTAAGCAAGAAGAACATTACTCAGGACTTAGACATATCTGATATTGGCTGAAAGCTGAAATTCTTGTTAATCTAACTGCACTGTCCAATTTACAGGAGCTATTACAGTGAAATAATACCATGCTATTGTTTGAGGAGAGTGCAGTTTTGAACATGAAAAGTTATTCATAAACAAATTAGGCACATTTTGGCAGTCTTGATACATTTTGAACATAAATGCAATGGTTCTTCGAATCAGTCTAAAACTTTGCACATACACTTCTGCCATCTAGTGACCAAAATCTAAATTGTACATGGGCTGGGATAATACATTATGGCCTTTCTCTTGCATTTCAAAGATGATAGTACAAAAAAAAAATACAAAAAAGGTGTTTTTTCATTTTATTATCTTTTACCATAACTAATGTGTTATATTCTCCTACATTCCTTTAACATTTCCACAAACTTCAAAGTGTTTCCTTTCAAATGGTACCTACCAATAATATGCATATCCTTGCTTCGGGGCCTGTGCTACAGGCAGTTATATTTGGGTATGTAATTTTAGGCTAAATTTTAAAAAAAGGGGCCAATCTTTAAGAGGATTTATAAAAAATTGTGAAGCATAGTATCAATTATTCGTTGAAGCAGTGGCGGTCCTAGCTTGTATGGCTCCCTGGTCGAACACCCCCTTCAGCGCCCCCTCAACAAAAAAAAGCACCATTTTGCACTAACTACGTTTTATCAGACATTTTGAAAAACACAAATAAATAATCATAACATTTAAAACTATATAAATATATACAGAAATAAGACTCACAAACATCAAAAAGAAGTAACAAAGACAAATAGAAACAAATTGTAGTATATAAATACAAATAAATAAGAGTATCAAATTGTTAAACTATTATCCTATTGCTAACAAGAAACACACAAATAAAACGAAATTGCACTAAATCACACAAATACACAAAAAGAATAACACACTCATATGAGAGATGGAGAGCACATGGGCATTCGTTACTCACAGCATTTATAGTGGTGGAACATCCCACATACAAACCCAGTAATAATAAAATCATCATTGTTACCTCGAAAATGGAAACTTAAAACTTTGCAAAATGGAAATTATTTATTTTGTTTATGTTATGCAGTGATGCACACATAAATACATGTGTGTACCCACACACACACATGTATGTCCACGTGCTACACAAACACACCTGAAGAATCCTGCTGTGGAGAAGTGGAAGCAAATGGGTCCTCAGGCTCAGACAACATTTGTGAAGACACCTGTGTGGCTGAGGAGGTGGAAGGCCCCTCATCCCAAGGCGCCAAGATAATTTCTGAAGAGGCCTGTGTGGCTGAGGAGGTAGATGGCTCCTGATCCTGGCCAGTGCCAGAGGGTGCTCCAAAATATTTCAGAGGTGCCCCTGAATCTGCATTGAAATACAATATATATGAGTCTGACACCCTAAATACATGTGTTGCACAATTAAATATACATGTCATTATGCACAATTTATCAAACTTTCAGAATAGGAACCAAATGAACCATACAACCGCCTTGGGTAATTCTTGGCATAAGACATCAAAAGACTCAATATATCACAAAAGATACAAAATATCAGCATAATATAGACAGACGTCTTTTAGGTTAGCCTACAGCATTGGAAATTCCCCTTACTGAGCTCAGGACCTAGTCAGTACAATCACAGAAAACGTTTATGATGTCACCTCAATGAAAGTTAACAAAATCAATAATGCACTAGTTAGGTTGTAATCACTTTGCCACAGGCTACACACACTGTCATGATGAAACTGTGAAATTATATCAAATGTCATGTAAGCTAGTTGGACAGAAAACGGAATATTGTCGCCCTATGTGTAATAGCACAGCAAGCAACATGGGCTAACAAACATACAGTGCCTTGCGAAAGTATTCACCCCCCTCTGCATTTTTCCTATTTTGTTGCCTTACAACCTGGAATTAAAGTAGATTTTTGGGGGGTTTGTATCATTTGATTTACACAACATGCCTAGCACTTTGAAGATGCAAAATATTTTTTCTTGTGAAACAAACAAGAAATAAGAAAAAAAAACTGAAAACTTGAGCGTGCATAACTATTCACCCCCCCCAAAGTCAATACTTTGTAGAGCCACCTTCTGCAGCAATTACAGCTGCAATTATCTTGGGATATGTCTCTATAAGCTTGGCACCTCTAGCCACTAGGATTTTTGCCCATTCTTCAAGGCAAAACTTCTCCAGCTTCTTCAAGTTGGATGGGTTCCGCTGGTGTACAGCAATCTTCAAGTCATACCACAGATTCTCAATTGGATTGAGGTGTGGGCTTGACTAGGCCATTCCAAGACATTTAAATGTTTCCCCTTAAACCAATTGAGTGCTGCTTTAGCAGTACGCTTAGGGTCATTGTCCTGCTGGAAGGTGAACCTCTGTCCCAGTCTCAAATCTCTGGAAGATTGAAAGAAAGAAGAAATAATTTCCCTGTATTTAGCACCATCCATAATTCCTTCAATTCTGACCAGTTTCCCAGTCCCTGCCGATGAAAAACATCCCCACAGCATGATGCTTCCACCACCATGCTTCATTGTGGGGATGGTATTCTTGGGGTGATGAGAGGTGTTGGGTTTGTGCCAGACATAGTGTTTTCCTTGATGGCCAAAAGCTACATTTTAGTCTCATCTGACCAGAGTACCTTCTTCCATATGTTTGGGGGGTCTCTCACATGCCTTTTGGTGAACACCAAACTTGTTTGCTTATTTTTTTCTTTAAGCAATGGCTTTTTTCTGGCCACTCTTCCGTAAGCCCAGCTCTGTGGAGTCTACGGCTTAAAGTGGTCCTATGGACAGATACTCCAATCTCCGCTGTGGAGCTTTGCAGCTCCTTCAGTGTTCTCTTTGGTCACTTTGTTGACTCTCTGATTAATGCCCTCCTCGCCTGGTCCGTGAGTTTTGGTGGGCGGCCCTCTCTTGGCAGGTTTGTTGTGGTGCCATATTCTTTAATGGTGCTCCGTGGGATGTTCAAAGTTTCTGATATTTTTTTACAACCCAACCCTGATCTGTACTTCTCCACAACTTTGTCCCTGACCTGTTTGGAGAACTCCTTGGTCTTCATGGTGCCGCTTGCTTGGTAGTGCCCATTGCTTAGTGGTGTTGCAGACTCTGGGGCCTTTCAGAACAGGTGTATATATACTGAGATCATGTGACACTTAGATTGCACACAGGTGGACTTTATTTAACTAATTATGTGACTTCTGAAGGTAATAGGTTGCACCAGATCTTATTTAGGGGCTTCATAGTAAAGGGGTGAATACATATGGATGGCCCCTTATTTAGGGGCTTCATAGTAAAGGGGGTGAATACATATGGATGGCCCCTTATTTAGGGGCTTCATAGTAAAGGGGTGAATACATATGGATGGCCCCTTATTTAGGGGCTTCATAACAAAGGGGGTGAATACATATGGATGGCCCCTTATTTAGGGGCTTCATAACAAAGGGGGTGAATACATATGGATGGCCCATTATTTAGGGGCTTCATAACAAAGGGGGTGAATACATATGGATGGCCCCTTATTTAGGGGCTTCATAGTAAAGGGGTGAATACATATGGATGGCCCCTTATTTAGGGGCTTCATAACAAAGGGGGTGGATACATATGGATGGCCCCTTATTTAGGGGCTTCATAGTAAACGGGTGAATACATATGGATGGCTCCTTATTTAGGGGCTTCATAGTAAAGGGGGTGAATACATATGGATGGCCCCTTATTTAGGGGCTTCATAGTAAAGGGGGTGAATACATATGGATGGCCCCTTATTTAGGGGCTTCATAACAAAGGGGGTGAATACATATGGATGGCCCCTTATTTAGGGGCTTCATAGTAAAGGGGTGAATACATATGGATGGCCCCTTATTTAGGGGCTTCATAGTAAAGGGGTGAATACATATGGATGGCCCCTTATTTAGGGGCTTCATAACAAAGGGGGTGAATACATATGGATGGCCCCTTATTTAGGGGCTTCATAGTAAAAGGGGTGAATACATATGGATGGCCCCTTATTTAGGGGCTTTATAACAAAGGGGGTGAATACATATGGATTGCCCCTTATTTAGGGGCTTCATAGTAAAGGGGGTGAATACATATGGATGGCTCCTTATTTAGGGGCTTCATAGTAAAGGGGGTGAATACATATGGATGGCCCCTTATTTAGGGGCTTTATAACAAAGGGGGTGAATACATATGGATGGCCCCTTATTTAGGGGCTTCATAGTAAAGGGGTGAATACATATGGATGGCCCCTTATTTAGGGGCTTCATAGTAAAGGGGGTGAATACATATGGATGGCCCCTTATTTAGGGGCTTCATAGTAAAGGGGGTGAATACACATGGATGGCCCCTTATTTAGGGGCTTCATAGTAAAGGGGTGAATACATATGGATGGCCCCTTATTTAGGGGCTTCATAGTAAAGGGGGTGAATACATATGGATGGCCCCTTATTTAGGGGCTTCATAGTAAAGGGGGTGAATACATATGGATGGCCCCTTATTTAGGGGCTTCATAGTAAAGGGGGTGAATACATATGGATGGCCCCTTATTTAGGGGCTTCATAGTAAAGGGGTGAATACATATGGATGGCCCCTTATTTAGGGGCTTCATAGTAAAGGGGGTGAATACATATGAATGGCCCCTTATTTAGGGGCTTCATAGTAAAGGGGGTGAATACATATGGATGGCCCCTTATTTAGGGGCTTCATAGTAAAGGGGGTGAATACATATGGATGGCCCCTTATTTAGGGGCTTCATAGTAAAGGGGGTGAATACATATGGATGGCCCCTTATTTAGGGGCTTCATAGTAAAGGGGTGAATACATATGGATGGCCCCTTATTTAGGGGCTTCATAGTAAAGGGGGTGAATACATATGGATGGCCCCTTATTTAGGGGCTTCATAGTAAAGGGGGTGAATACATATTGATGGCCCCTTATTTAGGGGCTTCATAGTAAAGGGGTGAATACATATGGATGGCCCCTTATTTAGGGGCTTCATAGTAAAGGGGTGAATACATATGGATGGCCCCTTATTTAGGGGCTTCATAGTAAAGGGGGTGAATACATATGGATGGCCCCTTATTTAGGGGCTTCATAGTAAAGGGGGTGAATACATATGGATGGCCCCTTATTTAGGGGCTTCATAGTAAAGGGGTGAATACATATGGATGGCCCCTTATTTAGGGGCTTCATAGTAAAGGGGGTGAATACATATGGATGGCCCCTTATTTAGGGGCTTCATAGTAAAGGGGGTGAATACATATGGATGGCTCCTTATTTAGGGGCTTCATAGTAAAGGGGGTGAATACATATGGATGGCCCCTTATTTAGGGGCTTCATAGTAAAGGGGGTGAATACATATGGATGGCCCCTTATTTAGGGGCTTCATAGTAAAGGGGGTGGATACATATGGACTCACCACTTTACCGTTTTTTATTTTTTTAGATTCTTTTGAAACAAGTTCTTTTTTTCATTTCACTTCACCAATTTGGACTATTTTCTGTATGTCCATGACATGAAATCCAAATAAAAATCAATTTCAATTACAGGCTGTAATGCAACAAAATAGGAGAAATGCCAAGGGGGGTGAATACTTTTGCAAGGCACTGTAAGTGTTATACTAACCTATTTCATTACATGCATAATATTATACTCATAAAGAGATTACATAACTGCATACCTTGATCTTTTGTGCGTTTCTCCTCTTCTTCTTTCCTCTTTTTCCTAAACTGGGCACCTGATGGCTTAGACCTTTTCTTATCCATTTGTGTTGATTTGGCACTCGAGCATCAATACATTACCCATCCCCCAACACTGTCAACCAAGAGTCAAGACTAAACCAATTCACCTTGGTGGTTTGCAGACTGGTTTTCGCACAAACCAGAAAAAAATGCAACATATGCCTGTGAAACTATATATTCACAGTATTATGAAGGAATTCTGGTTTATTTGGTAGCATTTCGTTGTGTGACTGATTTTACTAATTGCATTAGTACTGTACAAAGTTAGAGGTGTGCTAGTTGATAGATTCCACCGCTTCCCCTACCATGGGCTTCCAGTGGGGAGACCTGAGGTCAACCTACACCTGCCCCCCTCCCCATCTCATATTTCTGAGTGGGAGACCTTCCCAGGCAGTAGTCTGCCTAGCTCACAAATTAGAATCAGGGCGCCCACTCCGACAAGGTTAATTGAACCACAGTCCCACACGGTGACATGATATCATTGACTTGACATGCAAATAAGCGATAGAAAACCGATCGCGCAAATGTCACCATTCTATTTTTTTTTGTGTGGGCACCTGTGCCGCCCCCAGCAAAATGCAGCCCTGGGCGGCTGCATATGTTGCCCATACCTAAATCTGCTACTGCGTTGAAGCATTCGTTTTCTGGACAATGGTAATACAATACATTGAGTTTTGGTAGTTTATTATTTACTTCATATGCAACTGAATTATTATTCTGAAATAAAACATTATTATCAAACAATGAAAATACAATTTAATTAACCAAAACTTGAAAGCAACTCAAAACAGTTTTTATCAGCAGTAAGCAAATAAATCAACAATTATTTTTGCGTCACAATTAAATCCTACTCTGGCAATCAGATTAAACTTCAATGGACGTTTTATGAATCATACCATAACGCATCTGTACGAGCCATGCATTTTTTTATTTATATAAACTTTCAGATCATAGCAGCCTAGGGACTATGGCCGTGGGGGATATAATAGATGCAACGACTTCAGTCCCTAGGGGCTATGGCCGTGGGGGATATAATAGATGCAACGACTTCAGTCCCTAGGGACTATGGCCGTGGGGGATATAATAGATGCAACGACTTCAGTCCCTAGGGACTGTGATTAGATAAACGATGGAATGCATGCATGGAATAACAAAGGACCAGTAGGGATCCAAATGTTCAAATGTTGCATATTACAAAAGGTTAAAAGTGTCAGGTTTTATTAAGGAACTCCAGGCCATATTTCTTAGTTCTTGTGTTTTGTAGATCCACAAATAAGGCAGAGAGTGGGGGTTTTGAGGGCAGGGGTCAAGGTTGGGGATGGAGGGTGTGTGGTTATTGGTGTATGTGTTGACCAGGCTGGTGTGCGGGAGGGTAAGGTTGGGGGTGGAGCGATCTGACAGAAGTAGGGAATGCAGCGGGCTGCATGGGGCTGCATGGTTCTGCATAGAGTTGCATGGTTCAGCATTGGGCTGCAGCGGGTTGCATGGTGCTGCAGCAGGCTGCATGGTGTTGCATGGTGCTGCATGGCGCTGCATTGTGCCAGATGGGATGTTTACCTGCTGGTATATGGCCCTGAACCCACTCCCATCTCCCTCTTCCACATCTCACTCCCCTCTTTCCTCTCTCCTCTTCCTCTCCCCATTCCCCTCTTCCTCAGGGACGGGGGGTGAGGTATGGTAGGGTGGGGGTGGGGTGTGGGGTGAGGTAGGGTTGAGGAGTGGTAATCGTTAGCTGTCTAATCGGCTGCTATCTGAATAGGTCTATCGGACAATTTTTCTTGGGTCACTATAACTATATCTATTTTGCCAATTGGATTGATCCCCTCTACCACCTGGAACACCACTAATCTACCGACTGAAACGCACAAGGTGGCTAAAAACAGACCTCCATCCTATGCTAGCTTGCTGCCGATGACCCGGCTAGCTGTCTGAATCGCCGTGACCCCAACCAACCTCACTACTCACTGGACCCTTAGGATCACTCGACTAAGCATGCCTCTCCTTAATGTCAATATGGCTTGTCCATTGCTGTTCTGGTTAGTGTTTATTGGCTTATTTCACTGTAGAGCCTCTAGCCCTGCTCATTATACCTTATCCAACCTTTCAGTTCCACCACCCACACATGCGATGACATCACCTGGTTTCAATGATGTTTCTAGAGACAATATCTCTCTCATCATCACTCAATACCTAGGTTTACCTCCACTGTATTCACATCCTACCATACCTTTGTCTGTACATTAAACCTTGAAGCTATTTTATCGACCCCATTAACCTCCTTTTACTCTCTGTCCCAGACGTTCTAGACGACCAATTCTCATAGCTTTTAGCCGTACCCTTATCCTACTCCTCCTCTGTTCCTCTTGTGATGTAGAGGTGAATCCAGGCCCTGCAGTGCCTAGCTCCACTCCTATTCCCCAGGCGCTCTCTTTTGATGACTTCTGAAACCGTAATAGCCTTGGTTTCATGCATGTTAACATTAGAAGCCTCCTCCCTAAGTTTGTTTTATTCACTGCTTTAGCACACTCTGCCAACCCGGATGTTCTAGCCGTGTCTGAATCCTGGCTTAGAAAGACCACCAAAAATTCTGACATTTTCATCCATAACTACAACATTTTCCGACAAGATAGAACGGCCAAAGGGGGTGGTGTTGCAATCTACTGCAAAGATAGCCTGCAGAGTTATTTCCTACTATCCAGGTCTGTACCCAAACAATTTGAACTTCTACTTTTAAAAATCCACCTCTCTAAAAACAAGTCTCTCACCATTGCCGCCTGCTATAGACCACCCTCTGCCCCCAGCTGTGCTCTGGACACCACATGTGAACTGATTGCCCCCCATCTATCTTCAGAGCTCGTGCTGCTAGGCGACCTAAACTGGAACATGCTTAACACCCCAGCCATCCTACATTCTAAGCTTGATGCCCTCAATCTCACACAAATGATCAATGAACCTACCAGGTACCACCCCAAAGCCGTAAACATAGGCACCCTCATAGATATCATCCTAACCAACTTGCCCTCTAAATACACCTCTGCTGTTTTCAACCAAGATCTCACTGCCTCATTGCCTGCATCCGTAATGGATCAGCGGTCAAACAACCTCCACTCATCACTGTCAAACGCTCCCTGAAACACTTCAGCGAGCAGGCCTTTCTAATCGACCTGGCCGGGGTATCCTGGAAGGATATTGATCTCACCCAGTCAGTAGAGGATGCCTGGTTATTTAAAAAAAAATAACCAGGCATTTTTTTAAATGCCTTCCTCACCATCTTAAATAAGCATGCCCCATTCAAGAAATTTAGAACCAGGAACAGATATAGCCCTTGGTTCTCTCCAGACCTGACTGCCCTTAACCAACACAACCTATGGCGTTCTGCATTAGCATCGAACAGCCCCGTGACATGCAAGTTTTCAGGGAAGCTAGAAACCAATATACACAGGCAGTTAGAAAAGCCAAGGCTAGCTTTTTCAAACAGAAATTTGGTTCCTGCAACACAAACTCAAAAAAGTTCTGTGACACTGTAAAGTCCATGGAGAATAATAACACCTCCTCCCAGCTTCCCACTGCACTGAAGATAGGAAACACTGTCACCACCGATAAATCCACTATAATTGGGAATTTCAATAAGCATTTTTCTACGGCTGGCCATGCTTTCCACCTGGCTTCCCCTACCCTGGTCAACAGCACTGCACCACCCACCGCAACTCGCCCAAGCCTTCCCCATGTCTCCTTCTCCCAAATCCAGTCAGCTGATGTTCTGAAAGAGCTGCAAAATCTGGACCCCTACAAATCACCTGGGCTAGACAATCTTGACCCTTTCTTTCTAAAACTATCTGCCGAAATTGTTGCCACCCCTATTACTAGCCTGTTCAACCTCTCTTTTGTGTCGTCTGAGATTCCCAAAGATTGGAAAGCAGCTGCAGTCATCCCCCTCTTCAAAGGGGGGGACACTCTTGACCCAAACTGCTACAGACCTATAACTATCCTACCCTGCCTTTCTAAGGTCTTCGAAAGCCAAGTCAACAAACAGATTACCGACCATTTCGAATCCCACCATACCTTCTCAACTATGCAATCTGGTTTCCGAGCTGGTCATGGGTGAACCTCAGCCACGCTCAAGGTCCTAAACGATATCTTGAAAATAAAAGAGAGCTGCACACTCTTGGAGCTCAGATGCAAAAATGTAATACCAACATTTCGACAGCCAAGCTGTCTTCATCAGGGTATAATCACAAACACTGCGGGATGACTCGTTTATATAGTGTCAAAAGACACAGGTGTCTGTAATCATGGCC
The DNA here is from genome assembly GCF_045791955.1 of Oncorhynchus clarkii lewisi. Lineage (NCBI taxonomy): Eukaryota > Metazoa > Chordata > Actinopteri > Salmoniformes > Salmonidae > Oncorhynchus > Oncorhynchus clarkii. Next base: position 68,236,594 of record NC_092155.1, read on the forward strand.
AGGAGTGGCCTAATATCATTGGTTAATAATCAAATATTAAAATGTCATACAAAGAACAGCATACAAACAAATGGATAGCATACGATCATAGATTAATTTGACTATTCAAGTTTACACACAATTACAATGGCAAAGTCACAATAATCACAAGAATGGCTTCAGATCAAAGTCTACGTTGAGAACGAAGGGCGCAAGGGTCTTTAAATTAAAGATCCAGGCAGCCTCTCGTTTTAACAATAAATTATCAAGGTCACCCCCTCTCCTAGGGAGGGTGACATGTTCGATGCCAATATAACGCAGAGACAAAATCGAGTGGCCTGCCTCCAAGAAGTGGGCCGCAACTGGATAAGTAAAGTTTTTACACCTAATGGTGCTACGATGCTCTGAGATACGTACTTTTAATTTGCGCTATCTGAAGCCATTCTTGTGATTATTGTGACTTTGCCATTGTAATTGTGTGTAAACTTGTATAGTCAAATTAATCTATGATCGTATGCTATCCATTTGTTTGTATGCTGTTCTTTGTATGACATTTTAATATTTAATTATTAACCAATGATATTAGGCCACTCCTGGCCATGATTACAGACACCTGTGTCTTTTGACACTATATAAACGAGTCATCCCGCAGTGTTTGTGATTATACCCTGATGAAGACAGCTTGGCTGTCGAAACGTTGGTATTACATTTTTGCATCTGAGCTCCTAGAGTGTGCGGCTCTCTTTTATTTTTAAGTTTCTACTCCGCTAGCCAGCACCTCGTCTTAATAGGTGTGCGTTTCTTTTTCTTCTAGATCCTAAACGATATCTTAACCGCCATCGATAATAAACATTACTGTGCAGCTGTATTCATTGACCTGGCCAAGGCTTTCGACTCGGTCAATCACCACATCCTCATCGGCAGACTCAACAGCCTTGGTTTCTCAAATGATTGCCTAGCCTGGTTCACCAACTACTTCTCTGATAGAGTTCAGTGTGTCAAATCGGAGGGTCTGTTGTCCGGGCCTCTGGCAGTCTCTATGGGGGTGCCACGGGGTTCAATTCTTGGACCTACTCTCTTCTCTGTATACATCAATGATGTCGCTCTTGCTGCTGGTGAGTCTCTGATCCACCTCTACACAGACAACACCATTCTGGATACTTCTGGCCCTTCTTTGGACTGTAACGATCGTCTTCGGGAGAAAGAGAGGAGGACCAATGCGCAGCGTGGTAAGTGTTCATGATGATGTTTAATTAAAACTCAGAACACTAAACAATAAATGACAACGTGAATTTAGAAATCCGAAACAGTACCGTGTGGCCCAAACACTCACACGGAAACAAACACCCACAAACCAAAAGTGAAACCCAGGCTACATAAGTATGATTCTCAATCAGGGACAACAATTGACAGCTGCCTCTGATTGAGAACCATACTAGGCCGAACTCAAAAACCAACATAGAAAAACAAACATAGACTGCCCACCCCAACTCACGCCCTGACCATACTAAAACAAAGACAAAAACAAAGGAACTAAGGTCAGAACGTGACATGGACACTGTGTTAACAACCCTCCAGGCGAGCTTCAATGCCATACAACTCTCTTTCCATGGCCTCCAATTGCTCTTAAATACAAGTAAAACTAAATGCATGCTCTTCAACTGATCGCTGCCTGCACCTGCCCGCCTGTCCAACATCACTACTCTGGATGGCTCTGACTTAGAATATGTTGACATCAACAAATACCTAGGTGTCAGGGACCAGAAATCGTCCCAGATGCTATCATACCAGACTATTTATTCCCTTGAGGACAGGGACCAGAAATCGTCCCAGATGCTATCATACCAGACAATTTATTCCCTTGAGGGCAGGGACCAGAAATCATCCCAGTTGCTATCATACCAGACAATGTATTCCCTTGAGGACAGGGACCAGAAATCGGCCCTGTTGCTATCATACCAGACTATTTATTCCCTTGAGGACAGGGACCAGAAATCGTCCCAGTTGCTATCATACCAGACAATGTATTCCCTTGAGAATTCGGCCCTGTTGCCATCATACCAGACAATTTATTCCCTCGAGGACAGGAACCAGAAATTGTCCCAGTTGCTATCATACTAGACAATTTATTCACTTGAGGACAGGGACCAGAAATCAGCCCTGTTGCTATCATACCAGACAATTTATTCCCTTGAGGACAGGGACCAGAAATCGTCCCAGTTGCTATCATACCAGACAATTTATTTCCTCGAGGCCCCTACACCGGACCATTTTTTCCCCTTGAAGCCCCCGTTGTTTGTCAAATAGTGATAATTTTGCAGAAAACAATTTAGACAGGCCCAGTCAAATCAAATCAAATTGTATTTGTCACCTGCGCCGAATACAACAGGTAGACCTTACAGTGAAATGCTTAAGACATTTCCCCTTAACCAACAATACAGTTTTAAGAAGAATAAGTGTTAAGTAAAAAAACTAGGTAAGTAAAAAATAAAACTAACAAATAATTAAAGAGCAGCAGTAAAATAACAAAAGTGAGGCTATATACAGGGTGTACTGGTACAGAGTCAATGTGCAGGGGCACAGGTTAGTTGAGGTGATTGAGGTAATATGTACATGTAGGTAGAGTTAAAGGGACTATGCATAGATAAATAACAGAGACTAGCAGTCGTATTAAAGGGGGGTGGGGAAATGCAAATAGTCTGGGAAGCCGTTTGATAACCTATTATGGCTTGGTGGTAGAAGCTGTTTTGGACCTAGAGTTGGCGCTCCGGTACTGCTTACCGTGCTGTAGCAGAGAGAACAGTCTATGACTTGGGTGGTTGGAGTCTGTGACAATTTTTAGGACTTTCCTCTGACACCGCCTGTATAGAGGGCCTGGATGGCAGGAAGCTTGGCCCCAGTGGTGTACTGGGCCGTTCGCACTACCCTCTGTGGTGCCATGCGGTCGGAGGCTGAGCAGTTGCAATACCAGGCAGTGATGCAACCAGGATGCTCTCGATGGTGCAGCTGAATAACTTTTTGAGGATCTGAGGACATGACATTATTAACCATGCCAAATATTTTCAGTCTCATGAAGGGGAATAGGCTTTGTTGTTCCCTCTTCACGGCTGTCTTTGTGTGTTTGGACCATGATAGTTTGTTGGTGATGTGGACAACAAGGAACTTGAGACTCTCAACCTGCACCACTACATCTCCGTCAATGAAATTGGGGGCGACCTCCTTTTCCTGTAGTCTACAATCATCTCCTTTCCCTGTTACCAACAGATCACTTGGATCTTTACAATAATACGTGATCATTTTTCAAGTGATTCAATGATATTGTGTCAACTGTAAAACGAGGTGATTCATGACATTGGCATTTATGACACTGATGTTTATGACATTGACATAAACTTAAAAGGAATTTGTACAGAACAACTTGTCCCAATTTCAGTGTTGACAAATGTTTTATGTTGAACCATGTTGAATGTTGTGACAACCATGACGACCACTTGAACATGTACAGGCGTTGGGCATGTTTGCTCTCTGTGACCTGGCTGTGGGTGTTTCTATAGAAGCATGACGCAAAGTACAGAGATATCCTTGATGAAATCCTGCTCCAGAGCGCTCAGGACATCAGACTGGGATGAAGGTTCGCCTCCAATAGGACAATGACACTAAGCACACAGCCAAGACAACGCAGGAGTGGCTTCGGGACAAGTCTTTGAATGTCGTTGAGTGGCCCTGCCAGAGCCCAGACTTGAACTCAATTGAACATCTCTGGCGAGACCTGAAAATAGCTGTGCAGCAACATTCCCCATGCAACCTGCCAGAGCTTGAGAGGATCTGCAAAAAATAATGGGGGAAACACCTCAAATACAGATGTGCCAAGCTTGCAGCATCATACCCAAGAAGACTTGATGCTGTAATCGCTGCCAAAGCTGCTTCAACAAAGTACTAAGGGTCTGAATACTTACGTAAATGTGATATTTCTAAAAACCAGTTTTTCTCATTATTGGGTATTGTTGGTAGATTAATAAGGGGAAAAAACAATTGAATACATTTTAGAATAAGGCTGTAACGTAACAAAATGTGGAAAAAGTCAAGGGGTCTTTACTTTCCGAAGGTACTGTATTTATGTTGGTAACCGTTTTAAAAATCAGTAAGGCACTAAGGAGTTTGGTACAGTATATGGCCAACATACCACTTCCAAGGGCTGTATCCAGGCGCTCCGCTTTGTGTCGTGCATAGAAACAGCCCTTAAGCATGGTATATTTAAGCAGTAAGGCCCAAGGGGGTGTGGTATATGGCCGATATACCACTGCTAAGGGCTGTTCTTAGGCACGACGCAACGCAGATTCTCTGGACACAGCCACAAACCCCCAAGGTGCCTTTTTTCTATTATAAACTGTAATTAGAATAGTAAAAATATATGTTTTGTCATACCCGGTCTGATATACCACGGCTTTCAGCCATGCAGCAATCAGGGCTCGAACCACCCAGTTTATTTATTAAGCAATAAGGACCGAGGGGGTGTGGTATATGGCCAGTATACCATGGATAAGGGCTGTTCTTATGCACGACGCAACACAGAGTGCCTGGATACAGCCCTTAGCTTTGGTATATTGGCCGTAAACCACAAAACCTGGAAGTAAAAATGGTGGTTTAAACTGGGTGTTACATCTACCCCTGCCACGCCTTTACTTCTCCTCCTGTGTCTCCCTAACGTGCCGCCACTCCCCCAGTGCTCTCTCCCTCTCTCTGTGCGGGTGTATCTGATTGTGTGAGTGGAGACAGGTGTGCTGGAGTCAGAGCAGATCCCCACCAGCTGCAATCTGTTCCATAATCAAGACCTCTACAAGTACTCAGCCCTGCCACTTCCACGCTGCCAGATCGTAGCCTCTGCTCAGTCCATCTGCATTTCAAGCCGTTTGCCCTGGACCCCTGCTCTACTGCTTCCTTGGATTCTGCTCCGGACCTGCTTACCCTGCCCATACTCCCCTTGCCCCAGCCTCAGTTCCTGGTTCCCTGCTACACGCCCCAGCTCCCCCTGGCCTGCAGCCCATCTCCCCCTGCTTTTCAGTAAATATCTTGGTTACCTTGTCTCCTCATCTGAGTCTGCACTTTTGTTCACCTGCTGTACCCTAAGTAACAGATGTATTTTTGTTTGTTTATTGGGATGACCACATACTCTAGTTGCCGATGATGCACTACCCATTTGTCAAAAGACGTCTATTTCACCGTGGAGTTGGCAGTTTACACTCTTGTTATACAGTAGGAGAAGAACATGTCTCAAGTAGGCTAGTTCATGAAGAGTGTTTACTGTGACTCAGGAAATGAAATCTATTACGTCCATCTCCCGGTGGGTGAAATAAGTTGAGTAGATGTACTGTAGAACACCAATGAAAGACAGCAGAGGAGCTGCAACATATTAATATGACCCTTGAATGGTGAAGAAACCACAGACACAGACAGGATATAATACCCTGGTAGTCTGCCTTTCTCATCTTCCATTTGGACAGGCTTTTAAGTTTCATGTCGTCAAAACAGTTGAGAGGACTTGAATAGAGGGTTGACGTCATTAGAGAGCTGTAATATGATTTCACAGGTATGGAAGGACAAGAGAAGGGAGAGAGAAATAGAGAGAGAGCGAGAGAGAGAGAGGATGAAGTTGCTGAGTAGAGCCTGTGGGTGTAAAAACAAATATATCTGTAAACAGGCTAGGACAGGAGACAGCTGATAATCCATTGTCAATGAGTCCCAGGGGCAGATGTTGTGAGTATATCTGCTTATGCAAGTCAAAGGAGCTGATCTTGGACTACAGGAAACGGAGTGGTGAGCATCCCCCCATCCACATCGATGGGGCTGTAGTGGAGAGGATCCTTAACTCTATGCACACACACTGGGCTTCCACATACTTCCACATACTCACACACTTACACTGACACCTCAACACACACACCACATATGCTGCTGATACTGTTTGTTATCTATCCTGTTGCCTAGTCACTTCATAGTTATATGTACATACAAGCACCTACCTCAACTACCTCGTACCACTGCACATCAACTCGGTACTGGTACTCTGTATATATAGCCACGTTATCGTTACTCAATGTGTATTTATTCCTTGTGTTATTATTTTTCTATAATTTCTTTTTTTTCTCTCTACATTGTTGGGAAGGGCTCGTAACTAAGCATTCCACTAATAGTCTACACCTATTTATGAAGTGTCGTGTCTTTACTATCATTAACTGAAGACTTTTTTTTAATCAAAGATTCTCTGTAATTAGTATTACGCGATCAAACTGATTAATCATGTAACTGTAATTAACTAGGAAGTCGGGGCACCAAGGAAAATATTCAGATTACAAAGTTATAATTTCCCAATATAACCTTTCAGATATTTTCATATCTGATCAATAGTCTTCTAATTAATTATTTACTTTTCCTCACGTTAGTCTCATTCCAAACGTCGTAAATTGTTGGTTGTCTGCACGAATCCAGTCTTCACTATGAGTCATCCATACATCAATTGTCTTAAATCATGTATTTATTACTAACTAAGTAATTCACAGAAATGCATAAAAATAAAAAAAGTAAATATGGTTACAAGAAAAGATAGGAGAATGTGCCCTAGTGGGCTAAACCGGCATGGTGGCTTGTTAGACAAAAGGAAAGTGGGGGTCGAATAAGAAGTCACCACAGAGTTAATAATTATAACCATTTAAATGCTAATCGTTTACCCATGAACGCTCACTCATTCGGGAACAATTGCAATCAATATATATATTCACGCTCAGTGTGTCGTCTTGATCGCTGTTGAAAAGTTAGTTTCTTTTGTAGAATTGTCCGTCTCTCTCTCTCTCTGCCGTGGTTATAGTGGATAGTTCAGAGTGACATTCATTCATGTTGTTGTAGAATTAATGTTTCGGCAGTTGTCGTTCTTCGCCTTCAATGATACCGAATTCCTAGCTGCAGACTAGTAATTAATATCAAAGACTTGTTCTTATTCTGTCGGTATCGATAGTCTAATAGTTTAACCACGTGGTATGGTTAAAAGATTCAGCAATGGTCTGCAGCCTTTGTCCTCCCGTGATTGAGAGAAACATGGTCTACTTAGAATTTCTCAAAGTTGTGTAATATTCGGAATTGCAGAACAATGGCTGCCCCAGGATGCCTGACCCTAACTGGGCTCTTGGGCGTTCCTCTGATTTAGTTAAACTCAAAAGGGGATTGGAGTTTTCTTCATTAAACAGTCCAAAATCACATTACACAATTTTACAAACAGTATCAACCTCACTCATTCATCTTATACAACAATTAGATGTAAACCTCATATCTGAGGCTATTATATAAACAGCGTTATAGTAATGTGGCCGCACCGTCTCCCATGAGCTTCCCCAAGTTGTTACAAACGGACCAGTTCGTAGCTGGATTCTTCACCGATCTTTTATACCTTCTCATATTGTGTCCATGAGGACACAATGTGGTTAAAGGAGCAGGGAGAGGGGGATGGTGCTTGCTGTACCCAAAGAGGGCAACGTCATGAAAGAAGCATGTGACAAAGAACAATTTATTAGATTTTTTTGTATGCCTGTGTGTGTGTGTTAGTCTGAAGGAGGTGTCAGACTACTACGTGTGAGCTCACACCACCCAAACTTAGGGAAACACAGTCCCCCGCTCTCTGTACCCCCGCTGTTCTCTTCAGCCAACAGCGACACATGGAAGCCAGAAATAAATACAATCAGTGGATGTCTGATGTGGAGCTCAAAATTCCTTGCTCCCTCTCTTCTGGCTTCCTTCTCAAAACCTCAGAGGAAATCCAGGAGTGTATTGGTGGAGATCTTCCACAGACACCCCGACTCCTCCCCACAAGATAAGAGTTGAGAGGCACATGTCAGTAATTGAATTATTGGTCTGTAATGAAACTGAGGATATTTCCTGTGTGTCTAGGCTCCTATGGACCATGGACTCTGTAGGGTACATGATTGTTTCTGCCTGAACTCTGACACCTCAAGATGTCACTTTCATCTAAATGATCATTTGATTGCTAGGCTGGTGGTATATTCCTCTAAGGCTATAAGACTGTCGGGCAGGGATGTTAATGGGATTTGATGTGAAATACCATTTGCACTGAAATACACTTCCATTGTCGTGTGCGCCATGGGAGGCTGCTGAAAGGAGGACAGCTTATAATAATAACTGGAATGGAACAGATGGAATGGCATTAAACACCTGGAAACCATATGTTTGATATATTTGTTATCATTCCACCTATTCCGCTTCAGACATGGACCACAAGCACGACCTCCCCAATTAAGGTGCCACCAACCCCCTGTGGTGCGTGTGTGTCTGGTTTCAGTAATCTCCAGTTTGGTCCTGAAAGTGTTTTCTGGAACAGCCCTGGAACAGCTGGTCCTCTCATGCATGCTTCACTGTTGCTTGCCTCGATGCTAGCATAAAATACATTTAGCTCTTCTGGTAGGCTGACATCACTGGGCAGCTCGCAGCTGGGTTTCCCTTTGTAGTCCGTAATAGTTTGCAAGCCCTGCCACATCCGACTAGCTGCAGAGCCGGTGTAGTAGGATTAAATCTTTGTCCTGTATTGACGCTTTGCCTGCTTGATGGTTCGTTTGAGGCTATAGCAGGATTTCTTATAAGCGTCCGGATCAGTGTCCCGCTCCTTGAAAGCGGCAGCTCTAGCCTTTAGCTCAGTGCGGATGTTGCCTGTAATCGATGGGTTCTGGTTGGGATATGTACATACTGTACGTAATGGGATTTAATTTTAAACACTATTTTCATTGAAACACACTTCCATTGTGGTGTGTGTGTGTGTCCGGTTTCAAAGTTCTTTAGTTAGGTCCTGAAAGTGTTTTTGTATTCTGCTCAAAAATCTGTTTCTACACTATCTTTTATGACAACAGGTGACTATGAGAGAAACTGGAGCAAAATAAGACACTTCAATGTTGTTTAGCCTCAAACATCTTATCAGGGGACAGCTCTGGTGCTTCTGTTAGCATTGATGCCCGTTTACTGCTCGCCATCCAGTTGGAGGAGAAAGAAAAGTAGTTTAGTGATAGCGAAGATGAAGACATTAGTGTTTGTCACTGGGGGTAATCAGTGTTTCCTCCCACTGGCTCTATTTGTTTGTATTCTTGTCTCTACATCTGTAGCAATCTGCCCTCTTGACAGTCTTGAGATGGGTTTTCAACCATAGAAATTGGTACCAAAATAAATCTCAATTACATTCTAAGCAAAAGAGAACAACAGGAGCATGATGCGTCAAACTTTTCAAAGTACTACATTTTCACAAATGAATCATGAATCATGAATCAGATGAAACTTTAGTTTGATTAATTGCAGATGTGAATGGACTTCAAAGCATACTTTAGACATGCTATTCTATGAATTGTTATTTAAGTAGTGTTCTTGATATATTTAGGTAATGGTCTTAATATATGAATGTAGTGATCTTGATATATTTAGGTAGTGGTCTTGATATATTTAGGTAGTGGTCTTGATATATTTAGGTAGTGGTCTTGATATATTTAGGTAGTGGTCTTGATATATTTAGGTAGTGGTCTTGATATATTTAGGTTATAGTCTTAATATATGAATTTAGTGGTCTTAATATATTTAGGTAGTGGTCTTCATATATTTAGGTATTGGTCTGCTGGTGTGTGTGCGTGTGTGCAGGCATGTGTGTGTGCGTATGTGTAAGCTGGTGGACATCTGTCCGGACTTTTCCGTCTCATGACAACCTGTGTGTTCTACTTCTGCAGACCAATACAGGATGTCATTACTTGAGAATGTAGAAGCAGAACCATGTGAAGCCCATTGCTGTCTTTGGCCAATACTGTTACCCTTGGTTGGTGTCTTTGGTGGTCACTCTCTTCCTGTCATGCTTTTCTATTTCAGGTGTCTTCCCACTAAATTAGTCTATTTAACAGTCTGAGTACCACAGGGGATGGCTTTGTTGTGTGACTGCCTAGCATGTGTCGCTGTCTGACTGACACACCACCTAGACGGCATCAGTTTGGTGGGTGAGAATGAGCTCTCTCCCTGGAAGAAGGACAAGGAGGGGTGTTGACAGCTGAAGTGCAGCACTTATAAGCACAATCAAAAAAAAGATCATGTCAGTCAGGGAGGGATAGTGGAATGTTGTAGACAGTCTTCATTTTGATTTATTAAAATGTTATTTATTCAGGGGAGCCCATTGAGACCAGGATCTAATTTACAATCCAGGCTGTATCACAACCGGCTGTGATTGGGAGTCCCATAGGGCGGCGCCCAATTGGCCCAGCGTCGCCCCGGTTTGGCCGGTGACTTTCCTAGTTAAATAAAGGTAAAAAAAATAATAATAATAATAATAATAAACAATGGTGGCCTGAGGACAACAATACAACAAATTCAAAATGTGTCACCATAGTCAAGAACTGGCAGGAAAGTTGACTGTACAATCTGCTTCCTGCTGTTTAGGTAGAGGCACAATCTATTTCTAAAAAATAAGCCTTATTTACATCTCGGCTTCTTGACTAGCTCATCTGCATGTTTTTAAACGTCAAATTATTGTCAATCCAAAAGCCAGATATTTAGAAGCGAGAACCTGCTTGATGAACGAACCCTCCAATGCAGAAATGTGTAAGCCACCTGAAATATTTCTATGAGAATTAGAAAATAGCATAGATTTAGTCCCCCCCCCCCCCATTCAGTACCAATTTTAAATCAACAAAGACTTTCTGCAAAGAGATGCTTGTTCTAGGTCCCAAGAAACAAAGAGATCTTCTGTTGAATCTGACAATTAATCTTGATGGTTGTACAGTCGTCTCAAATTAAACTGTGAAGGACCTTTGCGTTACTCTGGACCCTGATCTCTCTTTTGACGAACATATCAAGATGCTTTCGAGGACAGTTTTTTTTGCAATTACGTAACATTTAAAAATCAGAAATGATCTGTCCAAAAATGATGCAGAAAAATTAATCCATGCTTTTGTTACTTCTAGGTTACACTACTGTAATGCTCTACTTTCCGGCTACCAGGATAAAGCACTAAATAAACTTCAGTTAGTGCTAAATACGGCTGCTAGAATCCTGACTAGAACCAAAAAATGTGATCATATTACTCCAGTGCTAGCCTCCCTACACTGGCTTCCTGTTAAGGCAAGGGCTGATTTCAAGGTTTTACTGCTAACCTACAAAGCATTACATGGGCTTGCTCCTACCTTTCTTTCCGATTTAGTCCTGCCTACACGTACACTTGTGTCACAAGACGCAGGCCTCCTAATTGTCCCTAGAATTTCTAAGCAAACAGCTGGAGGCAGGGTTTTCTCCTATAGAGCTCCATTTTTATGGAATGGTCTGCCTACCCATGTCAGAGACGCAGACTCTGTCTCAACCTTTAAGTCTTAATTGAAGACTCATCTCTTCAGTAGGTCCTATGATTGAGTGTAGTCTGGCCCAGGAGTGTGAAGGTGAACGGAAAGTCACTGGAGCAACGAACCGCCCTTGCTGTCTCTGCCTGGCCGGTTCCCCTCTCTCCACTGGGATTCTCTGCCTCTAACCCTATTGCAGGGGCTGAGTCACCGGCTTACTGGTGCACTTCCATGCCGTCCCTAGGAGGGGTGTGTCACTTGAGTGGTTTGAGTCACTGACGTGGTCTTCCTGTCTGGGTTGGCACCCCCCCTTGGGTTGTGCCGTGGCGGAGATCTTTATGGGCTATACTCGGCCTTGTCTCAGGATGGTAAGTTGGTGGTTGAAGATATCCCTCTAGTGGTGTGGGGGCTGTGCTTTGGCAAAGTGGGTGGGGTTATTTCCTGCCTGTTTGGCCCTGTCCGGGGGTATCATCGGATGGGGCCACAGTGTCTCCTGACCCCTCCTGTCTCAGCCTGCAGTATTTATGCTGAGTAGTTTGTGTCGGGGGGCTAGGGTCAGTCTGTTATATCTGGAGTATTTCTCCTGTCTTATCCGGTGTCCTATGTGAATTTAAGTATGCTCTCTCTAATTCTCTCTTTCTTTCTCTCTCTCGGTGGACCTGAGCCCTAGGACCATGCCTCAGGACTACCTGGCATGATGACTCCTTGTTGTCCCCAGTCCACCTGGCCGTGCTGCTGCTCCAGTTTCAACTGTTCTGCCTGCGGCTATTCACTGTGATTACTATTATTTGACCATGCTGGTCATTTATGGACATTTGAACATCTTGGCCATGTTCTGTTGTTATCTCCACCCGGCACAGCCAGAAGAGGACTGGCCAGCCTTCATAGCCTGGTTCCTCTCTAGGTTTCTTCCTAAGTTTTGGCCTTTCTAGGGAGTTTTTCCTCGCCACCGTGCTTCTACACCTGCATTGCTTGCTGTTTGGGGTTTTAGGCTGGGTTTCTTGATTTGCAAAGCAACAAAATCAGATTGCAGATCCAACAGATCTCACACAACGGCGTCATCTGCATACAGATTAATGTTCCAGGTTTATGCAGATAGACCAATATTATTTATCTAAATAGTACAGAGGACAGGTCCCAAAATCCTTCAGTAACACCTTCAGTAATAGCATGGTAACTTGACTTGACACCATCAGAAAGCACACGTGTCCTGTTTGACAGATAGCTCCCAAACCACTTGCAAGACGCCGGGTCAAGGCACATTTCAGGCAACCTTTCAGTGAGTAGGGGATGGTCGACATGATGAGTGTGATCAGAAACTTTTCCATGTGTTGCTCATCTCTCTCCAGTGAAGTTTTGTAGGCCTACACTCCAGGAGAAACAGGCTGGTAGAGGAGCCAGCTAGTAGAGGAGCCAGCTGGTAGAGGAACCAGCTGGTAGAGGAGCCAGCTGGTAGAGGAGCCAGCTGGTAGAGGAGCCAGCTGGTAGAGGAGCCAGCTGGTAGAGGAGCCAGCTAGTAGAGGAGCCAGCTTGAAGAGAAGACAACTGGAAGAGGCGCCTGCTGTTAGAGGAGCACAGGTACCCTGCCTACAGTTGGTAGAGGAGCCAGCTGGTAGAGGAGCCCACTGAGCTCTGTGTTGCTCTGCCTACAGTCTACAGCAAGGGTCTCTAACAAGTTGATCGGAGCTATCAGTAGCTTGCAGCCCACTTATGACTAGCTCACCAAACAATTCCGAAAGTACATGACATTTTTCATGTGTTCCATCGCAAACTGTCATTAACAAATCTCACAAGTGTCAGACACCACAAGCTCCCAGCTACTATCCAACCAATGCAACATTGACATTATCTCACCCCAATATTGCCCCTTTCTGTCTGTGTGGTGAGCGTGTTTGTCTATCACTCCGTGAGTAGCCAGTTGATGTGATAACCATCTTGTGGGTTGACAGAACTACTTTCCCCAAAACCTTCTCAGTTAAATGTTAACTGCAAAGTAGGCTTAACTGGCAGAAGAATATCATGAGTAAGTATATAATTTGTATCTATTATTTGTTATTTGCAAACTTTGCCATGAAATGAGCAACAGCAGTAGAGAATCATCGCTAGACCGGCACATTAGAAGGCTCTTTCCTCACTCGCTGGACTCGCAACTAAAGGGCCAGATGCACAATTAAAGGGGAATTACACCAAAAAAATGAATTTGTTTGTTTTCTTCCAGACCGCTCCCATGAAATCAGTAGGTGCATAATGCAATCTGGAAGGGTTTAGTGTTTTACAATCTCTGTCTCTGTTATTGCCTGAACCACCATGATCCCTGTCATGCCCATCCATTTCCACTGAAAATCCATCTTCCTGATGAGTATGTGGAAGAGGGGTCTGGTTGGGGTGGGGCACCAGTCCACAAGACACACACAGAGGGTTGCTTGATGCATGGGAGCTGAGCTGAGTAATATTATATCACCAGCTCTTAACTCTTACCGCAGTAAAGAATATAGCTAGCACAGTCACAGACCCAGAGCCCGAAACAACAGCGAATGTCTCAAAACCTGTCACAGTCCCATTAGGCTGCGGAGCATCAATTAACGAGAGCAGCCACAATTTCCTGCATTTCAAGTGGACACAGACTTCAGGTGCGTGCCTTCCTGAGTCGTTACGGCATTATGCCCAGGGCGCAGGGGTCTTGGACACGTTGGTTGGGTAATTTAACGTTTCACAACACCTGATGGACCAGCTAGCACTAAGATAAACAAAATGAAGAGATAGGATGGCCTGCAGGTAGATGGGTAGAAGACTAGAGGGAGAAGGGACACATGCAGAGGAGAGGAAAGGATGAGAGGAGGGGAGCTGGGCTTGCAGTTAGATGAGTAGAAAATTAGAGGGAGAAGGGACATATGCAGAGGAGAGGAAAGGATGAGAGGAGGGGAGCTGGGCTTGTAGTTAGATGAGTATAAGACTAGAGGGAGAAGGGACATATGCAGAGGAGAGGAAAGGATGAGAGGAGGGGAGCTGGGCTTGCAGTTAGATGAGTAGAAGACTAGAGGGAGAAGGGACACATGCAGAGGAGAGGAAAGGATGAGAGGAGGGGAGCTGGGCTTGCAGTTAGATGAGTAGAAGACTAGAGGGAGAAGGGACATATGCAGAGGAGAGGAAAGGATGAGAGGAGGGGAGCTGGGCTTGCAGTTAGATGAGTAGAAGACTAGAGGGAGAAGGGACATATGCAGAGGAGAGGAAAGGATGAGAGGAGGGGAGCTGGGCTTGCAGTTAGATGAGTAGAAGACTAGAGGGAGAAGGGACATATGCAGAGGAGAGGAAAGGATGAGAGGAGGGGAGCTGGGCTTGCAGTTAGATGAGTAGAAGACTAGAGGGAGACTAACTTTGACAGACTTTTCTAGCTAATGGCAACATTGCCATCTGTTACAAGTACATTTGACAACATCATACCCACTGGGCCCATCATGTCATCTTAACGTGGAAATGTGGGTAATTTTTGGTTGAGACCTTTATTCACCCACTCAAAAAGACAGACAGAAGTGTGTTGAATTCCCAGTGTGTTATGCTTCAACCATCTAAACGCACAACCAAATTCCAATGGAAAAACCATGTCTGATTTCTGGTATAGTTGTCATCTAAATGTGTTATCACTGCACTTTCAACCATTTTAAAAGCAGAACAAAGTTCAAATGCAACCAAATATCCACTTTAGAAGGAGATATTTTGTGCCACTGACTTTGTCTAACTTTTGATTGGCTCTGTTAATAAACCTACCCTTTTGAATGACTTTGATAGCAACCATGAATCTTTTTAGTTCTTAAGAGATCTCTCAATAACTATCTCATAATTGCACATTGATAGTCGGTAACAAATATCAAAGCTAAGCAGGTCTATCAAAATGCTATCATATGCAATTATACTGTTTATAAAATGGTCATACATATATATATTTTTAAACAGACCAACTACAAAAAAAAGTGAAAATTGACGAATAATCCAATGGATTATGTAAAAAGTGGAGATGCAAAAAAACATAATTTTGCTATTTTAATTTAGCTCCGTGGCATAGACGGCCAAGTGGACACAAGGCTGTTTAGATCATCTCAGTTGCGAAGAGGACTAACTTTGCACCTGTTTCTGATGAATAAACAATGTCATGATGGTGGGTGGTAAGATTAAAATTAAACCCAGCCCTGAAATGAAATGTAGGCTGAAAATAATGTGTATATCATATCATAGGAAAGGACACCACATTCACATGGATTTGCACAAAGTGAGCAGTTCGGATTTTTCACTTCAAGCCCAAATATATCACACTGTACTTTGACTAAAACCAGGACTAATTGACTTAAATCGTTGTGCAAAATCATGGGTAAGTGTCACATTCGTCAAAAGGAGTAGATCAAGGTGCAGCGTGGTATGTTTCCATCCTTTCTTTTGGAATAGAAAACCTTAAAGAACAAAACAACAAAGCAAACAGATGAAACGTAACGCTATAATAATGCTCACAGGCAACTATACCCAGACAAGATCCCACAAAGGGGAAACGGCTACCTAAATATGATCCCCAATCAGAGAGAACGATAAACAGCTGCCTCTGATTGGGAACCATACCAGGCCAACATAGATATACAATTCCCCTAGATAACCCACCCTTATTCACACCCCGCCCTTAACAACATAGAGAATAAACAGCTCTCTATGGTCAGGGCGTGACAATAAGATAACCAGCTACTATTACTATCTAGTTCAGTACAACAACAAAAACTAATTGTAATCAGTTAAGTTACCAGCAAAAGTGTTGTAATCAGATACTTTTGAAAAACTAGATGATTACTTCTTGGATTACAAAACTATTTTCTTAATGACATTCAACCCGTGTGTGTGTGTGTGTGTGTATGCCTGCATGCATATGTTTGTGCGTGCGTGTCTGCCTACGAATGTGTGTTACTTTATTTATGTATTCCCAGTACAGTTGGTTTCTCTGCTGGTGTTCAGGAAGGGATGACATCTTGCTGATTGTGATTGGTTGCTGTCCCTGTAAGCAACTACATTACCAAAAGTATGTGGACACCTGCTCGTCGAACATCTCATTCCAAAATCATGGGCATTAATATGGAGTTGGTCCCCCCTTTGCTGCTTCTGTTCAGCCACAATAGCATTAGTGAGGTCAGGCAGTGATGTTGGGTGATTAGGCCTGGTTTGCAGTTGGCGTTCCAATTCATCCCAAAGGTGTTCAGTGAAGTTGAGGTCAGGGCTCTATGCAAGCCAGTCAAGTTCTTCCACACTGATCTCAACAAACCATTTCTGTATGGACCTCGCTTTCTCCACAGGGGCATTGTCATGCTTAAACAGGAAAGGGCCTTCCCCAAACTGTTGCAACAAAGTTGGAAGCACATAATTGTCTAGAATGTCATTGTATCGTTAAGGTTTCCCTTCACTGGAACTAAGGGGCTTAGCCCGAACCACAAAACTTTACAGTTGACACTATGCATTCTGGTAGGTAGCGTGCTCCTGGCTCCCGCCTAACCCAGATTCATCCGTCAAACTGCCAAATGGCGAAGCGTTATTCATCACTTCAGAGAACGCGTTTCCACTGCTCCAGCCAACACTTGGCATTGCGCATGGTGATCTTAGGCTTGTGTGCGGCTGCTCAGCCATGGAAACCCATTTAATGAAGCTCCCGATGAACAGTTCTTGTGCCGATGTTGTTTCCAGAGGCAGTTTGGAAGTCGGTTGTGAGTGTTAGAACCGAGGACAGATCATTTTTACGTGCTACACGCTTCAGCACTTGGCGATCCCGTTCTGTGAGCTTGTGTGGCCTACCACTTAGCATCTGAGCTGTTGTTGCACCTAGACATTTCCACTTTACAACAACAGCACTTATAGTTGACCGGGGCATCTCTATCAGGGCAGAAATTTGACGAACTGACTTTTTGGAAATGTGGCATCCTATGACGGTGCCACGTTGAAAGTCACTGAGCTCTTCAGTTTGACCATTCTACTGCCAATGTTTGTCTATGGAGATTGCCTTGCAGTGTGCTGGATTTTATACGCCTGTCAGCAATGGTGTGGTTGAAATATCCAAATTTTGTATATATAGTGTATATGTGTAGAGCAGACAGAGAGAGGGGACAGGACACATAACAACGCCCACACACACAATACAGCACACTGAATGATGACCCAAGGTTCTCCTTAGAGCCCCTCCCGGCAACACAAACACATAAAGATGCCCACACACACACTACAACGCATCAGATTGATCATTTTCTCAAAGCCTTTCCTCTGTAAGTGACAGCTGACATCTATAACAGACAGCTTCTTCCTTCTTTGGCTGATTGCATTACTGTTCATAACACACAGATGTCATACTGTCATGATAAGAACATATGGCAAACAGTCTTTCATAACACACAGATGTCATACTGTCATGATAAGAACATATGGCAAACAGTCTTTCATAACACACAGATGTCATACTGTCATGATAAGAACATATGGCAAACAGTCTTTCATAACACACAGATGTCATACTGTCATGATAAGAACATATGGCAAACAGTCTTTCATAACACACAGATGTCATACTGTCATGATAAGAACATATGGCAAACAGTCTTTCATAAGACACAGATGTCATACTGTCATGATAAGAACATATGGCAAACAGTCTTTCATAACACACAGATGTCATACTGTCATGATAAGAACATATGGCAAACAGTCTTTCATAACACACAGATGTCATACTGTCATGATAAGAACATATGGCAAACAGTCTTTCATAAGACACAGATGTCATACTGTCATGATAAGAACATATGGCAAACAGTCTTTCATAACACACAGATGTCATACTGTCATGATAAGAACATATGGCAAACAGTCTTTCATAACACACAGATGTCATACTGTCATGATAAGAACATATGGCAAACAGTCTTTCATAACACACAGATGTCATACTGTCATGATAAGAACATATGGCAAATAGTCTTTCATAAGACACAGATGTCATACTGTCATGATAAGAACATATGGCAAACAGTCTTTCATAAGACACAGCACTGCAATTTACTCCTTGGTTGTGCAACAAATGTGGTTTCATGTTTTAGGTGTGGGAGGTTTTCAAATATGTAGGATGAATGTAATACACCTACTCATTCTCCATATGGAATCATCTTTAAAGCGGCAGTCAGAAGTTGAAACAATAAGAACACGTTCTCCCCACTCATGTTTCAGTAAAAGCTGAGGATTGCCACTGGAGAAATGCAACCATTCAAATTCATAGACAGAACTATGGATGCAAAGATGTCTCCCCTACATTATGAAAGTACAGTTACTGTGCAGGTCAGGGTTCAAATGGTCGTTGTTGTCGGACCATCTGGCACGCCAGGACGGCTCAGTCAAAAGCCTAGCTAATGTATTTGAATGAAATCCAGGTCTGTTGCTATGTCTGGGCCAGCAGCTGCACAGACCTGTAGTAGGTGCATAAGGTGCCAGAAGTCTAGGTAGAGTCAGAGTGGGTAGATAGATATGAGCTGATAAGATCCTGATGGTTTCTTAATCACCACAAATGAGTGTTCACCTTTTATCTCTGAATGTCAGTGCCCATGTTGCTACGGTTACCTCTAACAGAATAAAACCTTAACCACCTGAATCCTTTGGCTCTACAGTTCTGTATGGAGACATGATGATTTTAAAAATACACGAGCCTTATAGGTCATTGCATTTTACATCAAAGTCAACTAGGGCTGGCTGAGGCGGGTCGAGGGGGAAACAAGAGGTTGGAAGAGATGCATGCTATTTGACAGGGAGACAGTCTGTATGAGAGAGAGAGAGAGATAATGAGAGAGGTTGTCACGACACCAGCGCTGTTGAATGACAGCATAATTTGTCTCTGTGTGCATCCTGAAAATGTCAGATCATCAACATCACAACATAATTAAAAGTGACGTCCTATCTAACTAACGTCTGACTGACCCGACCAGCAGCCTTTCTGTCACTTCACTTGCTTCCTGTAATCCCCAGGGCTTTGTGGCACCTATTGATGTATTGATATATTTAAATAGAAACCAATGCATGGGTTTCCTTCAACACCAAACGTCAACAAGGAAGGAAGGGAGGACACCTACTGTGAGTCACTGTCATTAGGGATAATCATGTCCACAGGGCAGATGAGGGTCCACCGATTAACTGCATATCTGAACATCTAATGATACTGTAGACTGAGCTAAAGGAGGGAGGAGATCATCATAGAAGAAGGCATATGAGAGTCAATAAGATATCATCTTCTCTGGTCCTTCTCCACTCAACCCACTGGTCTCTTGGTCTGAGGGTGAATAGGTTGCACTGCTTATCTAGACGTCATGATGCTGTCTGTAGTGGGCTAACTGAGTTTAGAAACACAGAGGGAGGGTCAAATTGATAAAGAGATGGTTGTAGGATGAGGGATATGATATTCATTAAGATATAGTTTACTCAACACACTGGTCTCATGGCCATAGCTCCACTTCTGCATGATACTGTGTACGGCTAACTGAGTTTAGAAACCCAAAAGGGAGGGTCACTATGATAAACAGACGATCAGACGTTGACGGATATGAGATTCATTAAGATTAAAATCTTAATGAGAAGGTCATGTAGATGAAGAGATTATATTCTAATTTAAAATACTGGGGTCCATCACCACTCAACACATTGGTCTCAACATTACACTAAAGTCAGACAGCAGCAGCAGTAGTTAATATGGGAGAATTAAAATTAAGGACATGGTGTGTAATGGGCTGGTATTTATTTACCAGCTATATGTACAGTACCAGTCAAAAGTTGGGGCACACCTACTCATTCAAGGGTTTCTCTTTATTTTTACTATTGTAGAATAATAGTGAAGACATCAAAACTATGAAATAACACATGGAATCATGTAGTAACCAAAAAAGTGTTAAACAAATCTAAATATATTTCAAAGTTTAGATTCTTCAAAGTAGCCACCCTTTGCCTTGATGACAGCTTTGAACACTCTTAGCATTCTCTCAACCAGCTTCATGAGGAATTCTTGCACTCAAATGACAGCTCAAGGGCAGGCAGAGGTCAATAATCCAGAGCAGAGTCTGAAAAGAACAGTAGGCTCAGGGTCAGGACAGGCAGAATGGTCAAAACTAGAAAACAGGAACTACTGAAAGACAGGAGCATGTGAAAAAAACGCTGATAGACTTGACGAAAGAAAACGAACTGGCAACAGACAACAGGTATAAATACACTGGGAATAATGGGGAAGATGGGCGACACCCGGAGGGGGGTGGAGACAAGCACGAAAACAGGTGAAACAGATCAGGGTGTGACAAGGCGAATCGCTGCAGAATGCAGGGGTAGCCATGCTGGTGCCTTGAATTCTAAATAGATCACTGACAGTGTCACCAGCAAAGGACCCCCACACCATCACACCTCCTCCTCCATGCTTCACGGTGGAAACCACACATGCGGAGATCTGTTCACCTACTCGGCGTCTCACAAAGACACAGTGGTGGGAACCAAAAATCTCAAATATGGACTCATCAGACCAAAGGCCAGGCAGATTTCTACTAGTCTAATGTCCATGAAAATGGCGCTGGAGAGGATCGCGGATGTTTTACATGCTCCTAATCAACTGTGGTATTTTGTTAGGTTTTTTGCGTTGTTTTTTTTACTTATTTTTGTACTTATTTTGTACATAATGTTGCTGCTACCGTCTCTTATGACCGAAAATAACTCCTTTAACAAGTCCGACAAGAAGGACATACTGCTTTTCCGGGAACAGGCCCAAATCCCCATCATTTGCGTGAAGAAAATACAGATAAAAAGGGGGTACTGTCACGCCCTGACCTTAGAGAGCTTTTTATGTCTCTATTTTGGTTTGGTCAGGGTGTGATTTGGGTGGGAATTCTATGTTCTTTTTTCTATTTCTTTGTTTTGGCCGGGTATGGTTCTCAATCAGGGACAGCTGTCTATCGTCGTCTCTGATTGGGAACCATACTTAGGTAGCTTTTTCCGACATGGTTTTTGTGGGTAGTTGTTTTCTGTTAAGTGTTTTGCACCTGACAGGACTGTTTCGGTTTCGGTTATTCACTTTCTTATTTTTGTTTAGTGTTCAGTTTAAATAAAAAGTCATGGACACTTACCACGCTGCGCTTTGGTCCGATTCCTCTTCTTCAGACGACCACTCCCGTTACAGGGTGGAGGTCGGGCTAAACTATCACCCGTTCTATTGGCCAATGTGCAATCATTGGAGAATAAAATTGATGACCTACGATCAAGATTATCATACAAACGGGACATTAAAAACTGTAATATCTTATGTTTTAAGTCGTGGCTGAACGATGACATAAATAATATAGAGCTGGTGGGATTTTTCATGCACCGGCAGAACAGAGACGCTACATCTGGTAAGATGAGGGGTGCAGGTGTGTGTCTATTTGTCGATAACAGCTGGTGCGCGATGTCTAAAATTAAAGAGGTCTCGACGTATTGCTCGCCTAAGGTAGAGTATCTTATGATGAGCTTTAGACCACACTATCTACCAAGAGATTTCTCATCTATATTATTCGTAGCCTTCTATTTACCACCACAGACCGATGCTGGCACTAAGACCGCACTCAACCAACTCTATAAGGCCATAAGCAAACAAGAAAACGCTCATCCAGAAGTGGCGCTCCTAGTGGCCGGGGACTTTAATGCAAGCAAACATATCCGTTTGACCTCATTTCTACCTGCATGTCACATGTACAACCAGAGGAAAACAGACTGTAGACCACCTTTACTCCACAAACAGATAGGCATACAAAACTCCCCCACCCTCCATTTGGCAAATCTGACCATAATTATATCCTCCTGATTCCTGCATACAAGCAAAAACTAAAGTAGGAAGTACCAGTGACTCGCTTAATACAGAAGTGGTCAGATGACGCGAATGCTACGCTACAGGGCTGTTTTGCGAGCACAGACTGGAATATGTTCCGGGATTCATCCAATGGCATTGAGGAGTATACCACCTCAGTCATCGGCTTCATCAATAAGTGCATCGACGACGACGTCCCAACAGTGGCCGTACGTACATATCCCAACCAGAAGCCATGGATTACAGGTAACATCCGCATCGAGCTAAAGGCTAGAGCTGTCGCTTTCAAGACGCTGGACACTGATCCAGATGCTTATAACAAATCCCGCAATGCCCTCAAACAAACCATCGAACATGCAAAGCATCAATTCAGGACTAAGATTGAAAACTATTACGGACTACAAAGGGAAACCCAAATGCGACCTGCCCAGTGACGCGAGCCTACCAGATGAGCTAAATGCCTTTTATGCTCAATTCGAGGCAAGCAACACTGAAGCAAGCACGAGAACACCAGCTGTTCTGGACCAATGTGAGCAAGACCTTTAAAGAGGTTAACATTCACAAAGCCGCGGGGCCAGACGGATTACCAGGACATGTACTCAAAGCATGCGCGACCAACTGGCAAGTGTCTTCACTGACATTTTCAAACTCTCCTTGACCGAGTCTAATACCTACATGTTTCAATTAAACCACCATAGTCCCCGTGCCCAAGGAAGTGAAGGTAACCTGCCTAAATGATTACCTCCCCGTAGCGTCAGTAGCCATGAAGTGCTATGAAAAGCTGGTCATGGCTCACATCAATAGCATCCTCCCGAATACCCTAGATCCACTCCAATTCGCGTACCACCCCAACAGATCCACAGATGACACAACCTCAATAGCACCCCACATTGCCCATTCCCACCTGGACAAAAGGAACACCTTTGTGAGAATGCTGTTAATTGACTACAGCTATTGACAATAGTGTCTACGAAGCTCACCACTAAGCTAAGGGCCTTGGGACTAAACACCTCCCTCTGCAACTGGATCCTGGATTTCCTGACGGGCCGCCCCCAGGTGTTAAGGGTAGGCAACAACACTTCTGCCACGCTGAACCTCAACACTGGGGCCCCTCAGGGGTGTGTACTTAGTCCCCTCATGCACTCCCTGTTCACCACCCACAACTGCGTGGCCAAACACGATTCCAACACCATCATTAAGTTTGCCGACGACACAACAGTGGTAGGCCTGATCATCGACAACGATTAGAAAGCTTATAGGGAGGAGATCAGAGACCTGGCAGTGTGGATCCAGGACAACAACCTCTCCCTCAATGTGAGCAAGACAAATGAGCTGATAGTGGACAACAAGAAAGGCGAGCCAAACAGGCCCCCATTAACATCGACGGGGCTGTAGTGGAGTGAACTATCATGATCAAAACACACCAAGACAGTCGTATAGAGGGTATGACAACACCTTTTCCCTCTCAGGAGACTGAAAATAGTTCTACAGCTGCACCGTCGAGAGCATCCTGACCGGTTGCATCACCGCCTGGTATGGCAACTGCTCGGCATCTGACCACAAGGCTCTACAAAGGGTAGTGCGTATGGCGCAATACATCACTGGGGCCAAGCTTCCTGCCATCCAGGACCTATATAATAGGCGGTGTCAGAGGAAAGACCAAAAAATTGTTAGAGACTCCAAAATGACCTCCAGCAGGCCACAAATGTGCATGTGTCTGCTCAAACGGTCAGAAACAGACTCCATGAGGGTGGTATGAGGAACCGACGTCCACAGGTGGGGATTGTGCTTACAGCCCAACACCGTGCAGGACGTTTGGCATTTGCCACAGAACACCAAGATTGGCAAATTCGCCACTGGCGCCCTGTGCTCTTCACAGACGAAAGCAGGTTCACACTGAGCACATGTGACAGACGTGACAGAGTCTGGAGACGCCGTGGAGAACGTTCTGCTGCCTGCAACATCCTCCAGCATGACCGGTTTGACGGTGGGTCAGTCATGGTGTGGGGTGGCATTTCTTTGGGGGGCCGCACAGCCCTCCATGTTCTCGCCAGAGGTAGCCTGACTGCCATTAGGTACCGAGATGAGATCCTCAGACCCCTTGGGAGACCATATGCTGGTGCGGTTGGCCCTGAGTTCCTCCTAATGCAAGACAATGCTAGACCTCATGTGGCTGGAGTGTGTCAGCAGTTCCTGCAAGAGGAAGGCATTGATGCTATGGACTGGCCCGCCCGTTCCCCAGACCTGAATCCAATTGAGCACATCTGGGACATCATGTCTCGCTCCATCCACCAACAGACAGTTGCACCACAGACTGTCCTGGAGTTGGCGGATGCTTTAGTCCAGGTCTGGGAGGAGATCCCTCAGGAGACCATCCGCCACCTCATCAGGAGCATGCCCAGGCGTTGTAGGGAGGTCATACAGGCACGTGGAGGCCACACACACTACTGAGCCTCATTTTGACTTGTTTTAAGGACATTAAATCAAAGTTGGATCAGCCTGTAGTGTGGTTTTCCACTTTAATTTTGAGTGTGACTCCAAATCCAGACCTCCATGGGTTGATAAATTTGATTTCCATTGATAATTTGTGTGATTTTGTTGTCAGCACATTCAACTCTATGTAAAGAAAAAATTATTTAATAAGAATATTTCATTCATTCAGATCTAGGATGTGTTATTTTAGTGTTCCCTTTATTTTTTTGAGCAGTGTATTATTCTACAATGTAGAAAATGTAAAAAAAGAAAGAAAAACCGTTGAATGAGTAGGTGTGTCCAAACTTTTGACTGGTACTGTATATGACACTACATCTACACTGGTTAATGATACACATCTGTGGATCTATAGACACCATACAATCTTCACATTCCACTAGATGAAAACACCATACAATCTTCACATTTCCACTAGATGAAAAACACCATACAATCTTCACATTTCCACTAGATGAAAAACATTGTAAAATCTTTACATGCTGCATGCCACCATACAGTACTGGTCTTCCCATCACATAACAGCTATTCAATCTCAAGGTTATGCTGTCATAACTAGATGATTCAATGAATGCTACATGTCCACATTGACCTTTTATATTGAAGTCTTTCAAACTGTCTAAGTCAGTGGGCTGCTGATCAGTAGGTATTTAATTGGATCTAGTGATGCTCTGACCTGCATTGAGACATGTGTTAATTGGTCTGTATGTTTTGATTCTCCCACTCCTTCCTCCAGCAGTAGGTCTGGGCTGACCACTTTTCTACATCATATCCTAAAGCTAGGACCTTTTTCCTCTGTCTCTGCTGCTATGCCACACACACACACACGCACGCACACAAGTGGAGTCTTGTGTAGTGCAGGCTGGTGAGTGGCACTATAGGAGAATGGGCTCATTGTAATGACTGGAATAGAATGTGGTTTCCATATGTTTGATACCGTTCCAGTGAATCTATCCCAGCCATTACAATGAGCCCATCCTCCTATAGCTCCTCCCACCAGCCTCAACTGCTGCACACCAGACATACACACACAGAACACATATTGTATCTCTATGGCTTTACAGCTGTAGGCAGTTTGTCCTCATCTGGAAGCCACTAAAGAGATTACAAAGACATCAGCCGTGTATTACACATATTGACGACTGACTGCATGTCGTTTAGCGTCTCAACGGATGAGCGTAGTAGTACCTGCCGACAGACATAGTAATATGAAGAACCTGTATAAATATTGTATGAATCCAGCCCTGGATTCATTCTTTCATGACTACCTTGAAAAAATACAACTTTGTGTGTTGTGAATGTCTTACTCTGACTCTGACCATTAGAGTAGGAGACAGATGGTTGCTGCACAGACCCCTCAGTTTTCCTTGAAGCAAATAAGGTATCAGTAGGATGATTGATTCTACCCTTCTAGACATGTCCTGTTGACTAGACTGGTATTGGTATTTTATTAGGATCCCCATTAGATGTTGTGAAAGCAGCAGCTACTCTTCCTGGGGTCCACACAAAACATGAAACATGACACAATACAGAAATAAATGTCCATATACTGTAGAGGTACAACCACAAGCTACAGGAAATTGCAAACATCAATGAATGTTAGATTCACAGCTGGGTACATTTGGGAATAATATCAAAGTTGTGTGGAGAAGAGAGTGAAAGACAGAGAGAGAGGGACAGAGAGAGAGGGACAGAGAGAGAGGGACAGAGAGAGAGGGACAGAGAGAGGAAAGAGAAAGGAAGCGAAAAAGCGTGATTTTTCTATTTCTTTACTTTTTATTTAACCAGGTAGGCTAGTTGAGAACAAGTTCTCATTTACAACTGCGACCTGGCCAAGATAAAGCAGGGGAAGAAAGGGAGGGGGGAAGAAATTAGACATTTGTGCTTTAACCCTTGTGAGAGATCTGAACAGGCAGTAACAAACCAACTCACTGTATTCTATTTTGGAAATGAGTTAGAATAGGTTGTAGGAAATCCTACGAGACAATCTGTGCTGCCCGGGCCACAAACAGGTAAAACCCCACCCATTACCTGCACAAACAGAAACGGTTACTGTGGTGACACAAACTGAAATTGAGAATCGACCTACAAAGGTGTTTTCTGTGTGTTCTTCCTGTGTTTGGTCTATGTTCGTAATGGATGACAAGTATCCTGAAGTTTAATTTCATTAAAGAGGACTGTGAAACAAAAATGACTTGAGTGTCTTCATGGCTACTCGTGTCTGTTCTGTGAGTGGCTACAGAGATTAGTCTAATCATCCTCTCAGTGAGAACACACCTGAACCTGCCACAGACCCATTATCTGGAAAGAGACGTGTGTGTTTGTCAGTGTGTGTGTGTGTGCCTGTGTGTCTGCGTCCTTGCACGCGAGTATGTATATTAGTCATAAGGAACCTTCCAGACAGCACCAAGAGTGTTTTCACCTCGTGTCATTTCGATGTGATCACAAACAACACATCATCATCTGGGGTCTCAGG
This sequence comes from Oncorhynchus clarkii lewisi, assembly GCF_045791955.1. Lineage (NCBI taxonomy): Eukaryota > Metazoa > Chordata > Actinopteri > Salmoniformes > Salmonidae > Oncorhynchus > Oncorhynchus clarkii. Next base: position 68,263,763 of record NC_092155.1, read on the forward strand.
ATGTGGCATCGTGATCACAAGCCTCTGTTATACAAGAGGTTGTCTGTCTCATCACAGCTTAATTTTCTTCTTTATGTTTCCATCAGATACACAATGGCCACTTGAGCTATCAAATCACAAGTTTGAGTCGGTGACGTCTATTCATTTGAATAGATCCTCATATAATAGGCATATAAAATGTGTGATGTTGTCCTATTATTTATATTACTGGAGAAATTACACCCTCTCCAATGATCTGAATGGTGTTTGTCTTCCTTTGATGTCAGTGCATAAGCTGTCTGCATCATTCAAATGAGCTGTCACTCACACGCCTCTCATGTTTCTTACACTCTTAGATAAAAATAATCCCGAAAGGGTTCTTCAGCTGTCCCCGTAAGAGAACCCTTTTTGGTTTCAGGTAGAACCCTTTTGGGAACCTAAAAGGGTTCTACCTGGAACCAAAATCATGTTTACCTTGAACCAAAACTAGTTATCCTATGGGAACAGCCGAAGAACCCTTTTAGGTTCCAGATAGCACTATGTTTTTCTGAGAATGTCTGTCTGGGATAGTGTTTTTCTAAGAGTGTCTGTCTGGGATAGTGTTTTTCTGAGAGTGTCTGTCTGGGATAGTGTTTTTCTGAGAGTCTCTGTCTGGGATAGTATTTTTCTGAGAGTGTCTGTCTGGGATAGTGTTTTTCTGAGAGTGTCTGTCTGGGATAGTATTTTTCTAAGAATGTCTGTCTTGGATAGTGTTTTTCTGAGAGTGTCTGTCTGGGATATTGTTGACTGAACAGGGTTCAAACCCACGGCTCATGCAGCTGTTCGCCTCCAAGACTATTGTAGCCAGCTAAGCCAGCTATTGTAGCCATCTGTATCTTTCAAATGAGCTGTCACTCACTCCTGTCAATGAGCTGTCACACACACAGCCTATGTTCCTGCTAGGTCATGGGTTGGCGTGGTTACACATGGTCTGCGGTTGTGAGGCCGGTTGGACGTACTGCCAAATTCACCAAAAGGATGTTGGAGGCGGCTTATGGAGGATATATTAACATTAAATTATCTGGCAACAGCTCTGGTGGACATTCATGCAGTCACCATGCCAATTGTTGCACATTTCAGCATGCAAAACTGCACATTTTAGAGTAGCCCTTTATTTTCCCCAGCACAAGGTGCACCTGTGTAATGACCATGCTGTTTATTCAGCTTTTTGATATGCCACACCTGCCAGGTGGATGGACTATCCTTGTCACGTTCTGATCTTAGTTCTTTTATTATGTCTTTGTTTTAGTATGGTCAGGGCAGGGCCTGAGTTGGGTGGGTTGTCTATGTTCTTTTTTCTATTGATTTGGGATTGCTGTGTTCGGCCTAGTATGGTTCTCAATCAGAGGCAGCTGTCAATTGTTGTCCCTGATTGAGAATCATACTTAGGGAGCCTGGTTTCACTTTTGAGTTGTGGGTGTTTTTTTCCGTGTTAGTGTTGGTGCCACACGGGACTGTTTTGGTTTGATGACTTCACGTTTATTGTTTTGTTCAGTGTTCATTACTTTATTAAAAAACATGAACACTTACCACGCTGCACTTTGGTCCTCACCTTCTTCCACCACAGACGATCGTTACAATCCTGACAAGGAGAAATGCTCCCTATCAGGATGTAAGCAAATTTGTGCACAACATTTGAGAGAAGTAAGCTTTGGAAAGCGTATGGAACATTTCTGGGATCTTTTATTTCAACTCGTGAAACATGGGACCAACACTTTACATGCTGCGGTCATATTTTTGTTCAGTGTAACTTATTTTTTTCTCTGTTTTCGCTTCCTACTTCACAAGGTGCTGTAACTCACATACCTCTATTAGGGCTGGATTATTGACCTGAGGAGCTGACATACACACACCAAGAGAAATGTCTAATGGGTCCGATGACAGCAGTTACATGTCTTTTAATGACTGTTTCTGGGCTAGTCGTCTTGTACAAATTGTGGGTAGTCAATCAATGGGGGTGATACAGGACAATGCCAGGTAGTGGGCACAGCAGACAGAAAGTCTAATGAAAGGGAAACTGGTATACAGTATTGGCATTGATGACAACAATGGGCATAGTAAGAGAACTGAAAAAGAGAGGAGGTGGAGGAGGAGAAAGATGAGGTGGGAGAGGAGGAGAAGAAGGAAGAGAGAGAGAGATGAAAGAGGAGGAGGAGGAGAAGGGGGAGGAGGAGAAAGGAGGAAGAGTAGGAGGAGTAGGAGGAAGATGAGGAGGAGAAAGAGGGAGAGGAGGAGAATGAGGAAGAGGAGGGAGAGGAGAATGAGGAGGGAGAGGAGAATGAGGAGGAGGAGGAGATAGAGAAATGAGGGAGAGAGGAGAAAGAGGATGAGTGAGCTGAGATAGAGGAGGATAAATAAGAGGAGGATAAATAGGAGGGAGAGGAGAAAGATAAGGAGGAGGGGGAGGAGAATGAAGAGGAGTTCAAGGAGGGGAGGGAGAGAGAGAGTGGACGGATACATAGGAGAAGGCAGATAAATTGAAGGACCAGAGGGATCGGCCCTAGATAAGAGTAAGAACGGATACATTTGTTTTGGTCTGATTAAAGATATTTAGATACTTATCTAGCTACATAGAAACTGGCAAAAAAGTGTTCTCAAAAAGCTAGGATTGTGCTGGATTTTCATTGGAAGCTTGGTTTTCAATAGCAACATTTACCTGATAAGTTAGTTATACCCTAACCCGATAACAGATAGGAGCCAAAAGTCTGTAGTTGACCGTCGGATCACGCTCGGTGACCACAGACCTCGGATCTGTCTGCAAACATGTGAAATACCAACCAGATCCGAAATTATATTTGAACAAGAAAATATCCTGAAGAAAATAATATTATCTATAAATCACATTTGCTACACATGGCAGTTGGTCCAGTCAAAAGCATTACTATCTCTCCTTCCTCTGCCTGCCTCTCTCTCTGTCTGCCTCTCTCTCTGTCTGGTTTGATCTCTTGCTACAGCAAGCAAACCAAAACACAGGAAAAGTCTTCTCATGCCTTGTTGATTTCAGAAAGGCTTTTGACTCAATTTGGCATGAGGGTCAGCATTACAAATTGATGGAAAGCAGTGTTGGGGGAAAAACATACAACATTATAAAATTCCATGTACACAAACAGCAAGTGTGTGGTTTAAAATTGGCAACAAAACAAAATATTTCCACATCGTTGGGTGAGAAAGGAATGCATTCCCACCCTCTTCAATATACAGTATATATCCACGAATTGGCAAGGGCACTGGAACAGCCTGCAGCACCCGGCCTCATCCTACTAGAATCTGAAGTCAAATGTCTACTGTTTTCTGATGATCTGGTTCTTCTGTCCCCACCAAGGAAGGCCTACAGCTTCTGCACAGCTTCTGTCAGACCTGGGCCCTGACAGTAAATCTCAGTAAGACAAAAGTAATGGTGTCTAAAAAAAAGTCCAGTTTCCAGGACCACAAATACAAATTCCCTCTAAGACCCTGTTGCCCAAGAGCAAACAAAAAACAACGGGAATTTAACAGATGCAATTTGTTTCGGATCTCAATTTCAGGATCCGAGAAGATCAGTTTCCCTTACCCCCCCCCCCAAAATTACTTGATTTAGAATATTAGAAAACAGTGGATTTAGATAGTATTCACACCCTTTGACTTTTTCTTAATTTTGTTGTGTTACATCCTGAATTTAAAATGGATTATATTGAAATGTTTTGTCACTGGCCTACACACAATACCCCATAATGTCAAAGTTGAATTATGTTTTTGAAATGTTTACAAATTAATTAAAAATGAAAAGCCTTGAGTCAATAAGTATTCAACCTCTTTTACAGTGGGGCAAAAATGTATTTAGTCAGCCACCAACTGTGCAAGTTCTCCCACTTAAAAAGATGAGAGAGGCCTGTAATTTTCATCATACAGTGCCTTGCGAAAGTATTCGGCCCCCTTGAACTTTGCGACCTTTTACCACATTTCAGGCTTCAAACATAAAGATATAAAACTGTATTTTTTTGTGAAGAATCAACAACAAGTGGGACACAATCATGACGTGGAACGACATTTATTGGATATTTCAAACTTTTTTAACAAATCAAAAACTGAAAAATTGGGGCGTGCAAAATTATTCAGCCCCCTTAAGTTAATACTTTGTAGCGCCACCTTTTGCTGCGATTACAGCTGTAAGTCGCTTGGGGTATGTCTCTATCAGTTTTGGACATCGAGAGACTGAAATTTTTTCCCATTCCTCCTTGCAAAACAGCTCGAGCTCAGTGAGGTTGTATGGAGAGCATTTGTGAACAGCAGTTTTCAGTTCTTTCCACAGATTCTCGATTGGATTCAGGTCTGGACTTTGACTTGGCCATTCTAACACCTGGATATGTTTATTTTTGAACCATTCCTTTGTAGATTTTACTTTATGTTTTGGATCATTGTCTTGTTGGAAGACAAATCTCCGTCCCAGTCTCAGGTCTTTTGCAGACTCCATCAGGTTTTCTTCCAGAATGGTCCTGTATTTGGCTCCATCCATCTTCCCATCAATTTTAACCATCTTCCCTGTCCCTGCTGAAGAAAAGCAGGCCCAAACCATGATGCTGCCACCACCATGTTTGACAGTGGGGATGGTGTGTTCAGCTGTGTTGCTTTTACGCCAAACATAACGTTTTGCATTGTTGCCAAAAAGTCAAATTTTCATCTGACCAGAGCACCTTCTTCCACATGTTTGGTGTCTCCCAGGTGGCTTGTGGCAAACTTTAAACAACACTTTTTATGGATATCTTTAAGAAATGGCTTTCTTCTTGCCACTCTTCCATAAAGGCCAGATTTGTGCAATATACGACTGATTGTTGTCCTATGGACAGAGTCTCCCACTTCAGCTGTAGATCTCTGCAGTTCATCCAGAGTGATCATGGGCCTCTTGGCTGCATCTCTGATCAGTCTTCTCCTTGTTTGAGCTGAAAGTTTAGAGGGACGGCCAGGTCTTGGTAGATTTGCAGTGGTCTGATACTCCTTCCATTTCAATATTATCGCTTGCACAGTGCTCCTTGGGATGTTTAAAGCTTGGGAAATCTTTTTGTATCCAAATCCGGCTTTAAACTTCTTCACAACAGTATCTCGGACCTGCCTGGTGTGTTCATTGTTCTTCATGATGCTCTCTGCGCTTTTAACGGACCTCTGAGACTATGACAGTGCAGGTAAATACGGAGACTTGATTACACACAGGTGGATTGTATTTATCATCATTAGTCATTTAGGTCAACATTGGATCATTCAGAGATCCTCACTGAACTTCTGGAGAGAGTTTGCTGCACTGAAAGTAAAGGGGCTGAATAATTTTGCACGGCCAATTTTTCAGTTTTTGATTTGTTAAAAAAGTTTGAAATATCCAATAAATGTTGTTCCACTTCATGATTGTGTCCCACTTGTTGTTGATTCTTCACAAAAAAATACAGTTTTATATCTTTATGTTTGAAGCCTGAAATGTGGCAAAAGGTCGCAAAGTTCAAGGGGGCCGAATACTTTCGCAAGGCACTGTAGGTACACTTCAAATATGACAGACAAAATGAGAAAAAAAATCCAGAAAATCACATTGTATGATTTTTAATGAATTTATTTGCAAATTATGGTGGAAAATAAGTATTGAGTGGTGACCATTAAAGGAAAGGGAAAGTGGGACACCTAGTCAACTGAATGCATTTGATTGAAATGCGTCTTCTGCGTTTAACCCAACCCCTCTGAATAAAATCACAGAGGCTTTTGTTCCGAAAGGGTATCATTGCTTCAACTTTTCTACGATAAAGTTGGTCTAAGTGGTTACTCTACTAGCCCTCACCACATTCAACTACATTCTCATGGTCTGCCTCTTTGTTCTTCATGCAAGCTCCATGATACCAGCATTCATGTTCCGTCTACTACCACCTCCTCCCACCCTCTCACAACCCACTCATTCACTCATTCACATCCCTGAGACTTCCTCTTCCTGTCATCTCACCCTCATCCCTAACACACACAGGGGGAGAGAGAGAGAGATGTCAAAATAAAAAGGAGAGAGAGAGAGAGAGAAAAACATACAGAGGGAGAGAGAGAGTATCCGCTGTACAGAGTCTATACTCAAGAACCATCAGGCTACCTCTCTACCTCTTCAGATTCCATTTAGAGATCCTTCATCCGTCCATCCTTTTATACTTCACTCCCAATACACGTGATGTTGTTGACACTCTAATATTCTGGTTATTTTTGGGTCCGCCCTCGTCACCTGTTCATACACTGTTCCCTGAGTTGCTGCTCTTTACTTGTTAAAGTACTTGTTTAATGGATATTTCTTTTGTTTACCTTTAACAAGGCAAGTCAGTTAAGAACAAATTCTTATTTACAATGACGGCCTAGAAGTTAACACGTAAATCGTAAGTTAACACGTTATCCAGGCCGTATGCCATCATAAAAATAATAATATATATATATATATATACCCCATAATGACAAAGCAAAAACAGGTTTCTAGAAATGTTTGCAAATTTATTTAAAAAAAATCTAAAACAGAAATACCTTATTTACAGAAGTATTCAGACCCTTTGCTATGAGACTCGAAATTGAGCTTAGGTGCATCCTGCTTCCAGTGACAATCCTTGATGTTTCTACAACTTGATTGGAGTCCACCTGGTAAATTCAATTGATTGGACATGATTTGGAAAGGCACACAAAACCTTGCAGAAGGACTATCATCTCTGCAGCACTCCACCAATCAGGCCTTTATGGTAGAGTGGCCAGACGGAAGCCATTCCTCAGTAAAAGACACATGACAGCCCGCTTGGAGTTTGCCGAAGGGCACCTAAAATGCTCTCAGACCATGAAAAACAAGATTCTCTGGTCTGAAACCAACATTGAATGCTTTGGCCTGAATGCCAAGCGTCACGTCTGGAGGAAACCTGGCACCATTGTGTGTGTGTGTGTGTGTGTGTGTGTGTGTGTGTGTGTGTGTGTGTGTGTGTGTGTGTGTGTGTGTGTGTGTGTGTGTGTGTGTGTGTGTGTGTGTGCATGTGTCCGTGTGTGTGGTTGTTGTTGTTAGTACAGTGCACATTATGGAACTAGATGCAATGTAAAGATTTACAATAGAGATGTTTTAGACCTGTATTGTACGTAATGTAATAGTACTCGCCATTTGGTTTTACAGTATCTTTGAATACCAGGGTTATACAGACAGACTGGCAAGTGACAATCTGCTTTCTGTCAGGCCTTTTCTGCAACATAATAGTCACATTAATGACCAGCAAGCCATATGTCTTCATCTGGGTCTGTGTTCATAAAGTGTCTCAGAGTAGGAATGCTGATCTAGGATCAGGTCCACTCTGTCCACATAATCTTAGTCATTAGGATGTAAAAGGCTAAATTCAGTACTCTTACTCTGAGACTTGTCTTTTTGTGACCAGTGCTTATCTGCTAACAGGACAAATATGCTTTGACTGTATTGTATGATACTAGGGCCATCCAGTGTCTACATTTTGTATTGCAACAAAAAGGGGCTGCAGGTAGCTTAGTGGTTAGAGCATTGGGCCAGTAACCGAAAGGTTGCTGGATTGAATCCCTGAGCTGACAGTGTCATTCTGCCACTGTTCCCTGGTGGGCCGTCATTGTAAATAAGAGTCTGTTCTTAACTAACTTGCCCAGTTAAATAAAGGTTGAATAAAAAATAAATATACTTTTTTTTTTAAAGGAAGAACCCAGAGCCTTACAGAGATCACTATCAGAGACAGTAGAAAGCAAATGTACTGTTGCTGACATTATGTCTCTGGAATAAACTATAGTAATGGCTCCACCTAGTGGTGGGATTGTGAATCTACAAAATATGAAATATCACATTTACATAAGTATTCAGACCCTTTACTCAGTACGTTTATTGAAGCACCTTTGGCAGCCTCGAGTCTTCTTGGGTATGACACTACAAGCTTGACACACCTGTATTTGGGGAGTTTGTCCCATTCCTTTCTGCAGATCCTCTCAAGCTCTGTCAGGTTGGATGGGGAGCATTGCTGCACAGCTATTTTCAGGTCTCTTCAGAGATGTTTGATCGGGTTCAAGTCCGGGCTCTGGCTGGACCACTCAAGGACATTCAGAGACTTGTCCCGGAGCCACTCCTGCGTTGTCTTGGCTGTGTGCTTAGGGTCGTTGTCCTGTTAGAAGGTGAACATTTACCCCACTCTGAGGTCCTGAGCGCTCTGGACCAGGTTTTCATCAAGGATCTCTCTGTACTTTGCTCCCTTTATCTTTCCCTCGGTACTGACTAGTCTCCCTGTCCCTGCCACTGAAAACCATCCTCACAGCATGATGCTGCCACCACCCTGCTTCACCCTAGGGATGGTGCCAGGTTTCCTCCAGGCCAAAGAGTTCAAGGCCAAGGAGTTCAATCTTGGTTTCATCAGACCAGAGAATCTTGTTTCTCATGGTCTGAGAGTCTTTAGGTGCCTTTTAGCAAACTCAAAGCGGGCGTCAGTGGAGTGGAGTGCTGCAGAGATGGTTGTCCTTCTGGAAGATTCTCCCATCCCCACAGAGGAACTCTGGAGGTCTGTCAGAGTGACCATCGGGTTCTTGGTCACCTCCCTGACCAAGGTCCTTCTCTCACGATTGGTCAGTTTGGCAGGGCGGACAGCTCTAGGAAGAGTCTTGGTGTTTCCAAACTTCTTCCATTTAAGAATGATGGAGGCCACTGTGTTCTTGAGGAACTTCAATGCTGCGGAAATGTTTGGTACCCTTCCCCAGATCTGTTCCTCGACACAATCCTGTCTCGGAGCTCTACGGTCAATTCCTTCAACCTCATGGCTTGGTATTTGCTCTGACATGCACTGTCAACTGTGGGACCTTATATAGACAGGTGTCCAAATCACGTCCAATAAATTGAATTCACCACAGGTGGACTCCAATCAAGTTGTAGAAACATCTCAAGGAAAATCTATGAAAACAGGATGAAGGAAAATCTATGAAAACAGGATGCACCTGAGCTCAATTTTGAGTCACATAGCAAAGGGTCTGAATACTTATGTAAATAATTTTGATATTTGTTTTTTGTTTTTAATACATTTGAAGACATTTCCTAAAAACATATTTTGCTTCTTTCATTGTGGGGTACTATGTGTAGAATAAGGCTGTAACGTGACAACATTTTGAAAGTCAAGGGGTCTGAATACACTGTACTGTGTCTGTGTCCGGCCCTGTATAGTGCACTACTTTCAACCTCATCCAATAAGTATGTATACACCGAGGAGTATTTGCCACAATACAGATATCTTTCAAACAGTTCAGGGGTCTTTTGAACTCTGTAGCTGCTCTGAGTCACACAAGGACGCTGCAGAGGTTTCATCTGTCATTTTAATGATTTATTGACATCTATGTTTTTGTACCATTACTTTCTCTCGACAGACACAATAGCATTTTCATAAAGTAAATGTTTATTTTAAATGACATTTGTAATATTGAACTCACATACATATTTTATTGGTTGATTTGTATTATTGCAATGAACAAGATTAGCCAGTATGAGTTGGGTATTGCTGCAATTCCACATGAAAAGGTTTCACCAGTGCCTCTATCTATAGCTTTTTCTGTGTGCATCCCAAATGGCACCCTATTCCCTATGTAGTGCACTACTTTAATGCATTCCAAATGGAATCCTATTCCCTATATAGTCCACTACTTTCAGTACATCCCACACGGCACCCTATTCCCTATAAAGTGCACTGCTATAATGCATTCCAAATGGCACCCTGTTCCCTATGTAGTGCACTACTTTTGCCCAGGGCAGTACATTAGCAATATGGTGCCATTTGGGATGCACATCCTTTGCCTCTGGAGATAAGAAGAATGGAATAAGGCTAACTGCATACACACAGCTACCAGGACACCTGCCCAGAAAATAGTTCTCATGAATAGATCTAACATTAAATGTTTTAACAGTTTGAATAATGAATCAGGATGTATGTACCAGTTGGGGTGACTATGATATGAGCACGTGTATTTCTACGTTATGAATCTAACAGTGGCAGAATCTAACACTTTAAATCAATCGGTTGGATCGTTTGTTTGTTGATATTAGGTTGAAAAAGCTTATATCTCTAACATTAGAGCCTGCATGGGCGGGCTAAGGTCTGTCTCCGCTATTGTGGTAGGCCACCCTGCCTTTGTTAAGGTTTCTCTCTTGTATCGTGATAGGCCACTTCTGTTCCAGCCAGGGCTTCTCTGGTCTCTGATTGGTAGGGAATGGGGAGAAGAGGTCTCAACTCGCACAATATTACATAGTCTGCATCTGAAATGGTACCCTATTCCCTATATAGTGCACTACTTTTAACCAGAGCCCTATGGGCTTAGTGCACTATATACATGTAGGAAATAGGGTACCATTTCCGATACACAACAACAGGAACAAGAGCACTGATCCTAGTACACTACAAATCATCCCCACCAAATCAAGATCAAGTTTAAGATCAAGATCAGGATTAAGATCAATTTATTCAAAAGAGAAGTGTTGGATAAACTGACTCAGTCAGCTCTTAAGTAATGGCATTGATATAATCATATATTCTGTCATATCAGGATATATTACTCAATACTCCAACATATTTCTCACACATTAAAATGAAACAATGCAACAAAAACACAAAAAGTCCAAACTAAACTACGACTCTTGTCAGATAAACTTTAATCCCAGCTCGCTACCTGGCGTGTACGTACCCTGTTCCCCAAGCAGAGATTGGTTTCATTTTGATTCTGTACCCTTTACCGAGTGTACACTCCCTCTTATGCACTTATAAGGATTGGATTGGTACAAGCAAGTTTCCACCATGCTCCTTACACCAGCCAATTCCTGTTAAATCCATGTTAGGGAGTGTACAATTGCACACTTTAGGAGAAGGGTAGCGAATAGGACAACAGCCATTATTACCATTAAATTAGGGCTCTTTAATATGAAGGGACGGTCCCTAAGCCCCGCTTTTTCATTGTCCTTCTCCCCGGTCCCAAATGGACACCTACAACATAGGCGCTTGTGGAAATCTTAGATGACTAGATACGCAGTATGGTAGGAGCACCATCTGGCTGACTGATTGACTAGATGGCATTTTTACCATATACTTACATGTGTCCAATTCGCTGAGATCTCTACAAATGCATACAAAGGATGTAGGGTCTAGGGGTCCATTTAGCATTGGGGCTCTCTACTATAATACCCTCTGAAGGCCTCCTTCTCTCTGGAAGAACATAAAATGAATATTTTCAGGCACATTTTCCGTTTACTGAATAGGGCCAGGAAGTTAAACCTGAACATGTGACCTCACCAGGACTAAATGCATTACGCTACACTTAATGCCACGTTCAAAACAAATGGAAACTGGGAACTCTTAGACTTCTGACTTCAGTGCACTTCAAGATAACTGGGAATTAGGAAAATAATTGTCATCCAACTCGGAATTCCAAGTCAGGAACTCAGTCCTCTTTCTAGAGCGCCAACTTTTCGACCTGAAGATCACTGGCGTCATGATTTTTCCCCAGAGTTCCCAGTTGTCTTGAAAGCACTATAAGACCCAGAGTTTTACCTGGTGAGGTCATCTGTGATTAGGAAGAAATCCTAACCCAATCAATTTTAACTGTACATATCCCTGTAATGTAAAAAACACATTTTTTTTACGCTTAACAATAACACGTTAACTCTCTCCGCTCAAATTGCTCATTGCATCGCCATATCCGAACAGAGCACATTGCTTCTCCATGGAAGGGTAGTGTACATCTTTGTTAGGGTCGTGTTCATTGGGGCAGAAAGTTTCAAAACGTTTTGTAACAGAAATAAAATGCAAATTCAGGTGGTACCTCCCCCTGTTCATCTGTTTTGTGCCTTTTCACGACTCAGTACTATAGTGTTAAAGCAGTGTTCAGCAGGGCAGGCTCCTCTTCCTTTGGTTCTCCACTCAACTCCTCGTCAGTTCAGTTAGCCTAGGTGGGCAGTTCCAGTCTCTGCACTCAGTATATCCCCTACTAAATAATCCACCCTTCTCTCTCCCACCCTTCTCTCTTCCAGTCTTCTCTCTTCCAGCCTTCTCTCTTCTAGCCTTCTCTCCTCCACCCTTCTCTCCTCCACCCTTCTCTCTCCCACCCTTCTCTCTCCCAGCCTTCTCTCTCCCACCCTTCTCTCTCCCAGCCTTCTCTCTCCCAGCCTTCTCTCTTCCAGCCTTCTCTCTCCCACCCTTCTCTCTCCCAGCCTTCTCTCTCCCAGCCATCTCTTTTCCAGCCGACTCTCTCCCAGCCTTCTCTCCTCCAGCCTTATCTCTTCCAGCCTTCTCTCTCACACCCTTCTCTCTCCCACCCTTCTCTCTCTCACCCTTCTCTCTCCCAGCAATCTCTCTTTCAGCCTTCTCTCTCACCCTTCTCTCTCCCAGCAATCTCTCTCCCAGCCTTCTCTCTCACCCTTCTCTCTCCCAGCAATCTCTCTTCCAGCCTTCTCTCTCCCAGCCTTCTCTCTCCCAGCCTTCTCTCTCACACCCTTCTCTCTTCCAGCCTTCTCTCTCACACCCTTCTCTCTTCCAGCCTTCTCTCTCACACCCTTCTCTCTTCCAGCCTTCTCTCTTCTAGCCTTCTCTCCTCCACCCTTCTCTCTCCCACCCTTCTCTCTCCCAGCCTTCTCTCTCCCAGCCTTCTCTCTTCCAGCCTTCTCTCTTCCAGCCTTCTCTCTCCCACCCTTCTCTCTCCCAGCCTTCTCTCTCCCAGCCTTCTCTTTTCCAGCCAACTCTCTCCCAGCCTTCTCTCCTCCAGCCTTCTCTCTTCCAGCCTTCTCTCTCACACCCTTCTCTCTCACACCCTTCTCTCTTCCAGCCTTCTCTCTTCTAGCCTTCTCTCCCACCCTTCTCTCTCACCCTTCTCTCTCCCAGCAATCTTTCTTCCAGCCTACTCTCTTCTAGCCTTCTCTCCTCCACCGTTCTCTCTCCCAGCCTTCTCTCTCCCACCCTTCTCTCTCCCAGCCTTCTCTCTTCTAGCCTTCTCTCCTCCACCCTTCTCTCTCCCAGCCTTCTCTCCCAGCCTTCTCTCCTCCACCCTTCTCTCTCACACCCTTCTCTCTTCCAGCCTTCTCTCTCACACCCTTCTCTCTTCCAGCCTTCTCTCTTCTAGCCTTCTCTCCTCCACCCTTCTCTCTCCCAGCCTTCTCTCTTCCAGCCTTCTCTCTCACACCCTTCTCTCTTCCAGCCTTCTCTCTTCCACCCTTCTCTCTCCCAGCCTTCTCTCTTCCAGCCTTCTCTCTCACACCATTCTCTCTCCCAGCCTTCTCTCTCCCAGCCTTCTCTCTTCAAGCCTTCTCTCTCACACCCTTCTCTCTCCCAGCCTTCTCTCTCCCAGCCTTCTCTCCTCCAGCCTTCTCTCTCCCAGCCTTCTCTCTTCCAGCCTTCTCTCCTCCACCCTTCTCTCTCCCACCCTTCTCTCCTCCACCCTTCTCTCTCCCACCCTTCTCTCTCCCAGCCTCCTCATCTCTAGTCTTCTCTCCTCCACCCTTCTCCCTGAGTGCAGTTAGCAGCCATTCCCTCCCAGATAGAAACATATAAATTGTTTGTTTTCTCCATAATTTGTACATCACTAGTTACTTCTTGTATAATTGTGTAACTATGAAAATTAACCAACCAGGAAACCAAACTAACAACATTATTGATCAGTCATGGTAAAATAATATGCATTGCATGGCTTTCTGTTTTAAAACAGGAAGGGGGGAATCCAAAATAAACAAGGTGCTGGGCAGGGTTTTTCCGCCCTAAAAACAGTATGTGTGACCTTGCTATGCTGGAACTACTGGGTGGTTGTCACTTCAGTGTTTTCTCTCTCTCTACCTCTGCTGCATCTCCTCCTCTGTTTATTCTCTCTCCTACCCTGTGCTGAGGGTTAGCTGTAATCCCTATAGAGGTTGACACATCCTCCTCTACCCTGTGCTGAGGATAAGCTGTAATCCCTATAGAGGTTGACACATCCTCCTCTACCCTGTGCTGAGGATAAGCAGTAATCCCTATAGAGGTTGACACATCCTCCTCTACCCTGTGCTGAGGGTTAGCTGTAATCCCTATAGAGGTTGACACATCCTCCTCTACCCTGTGCTGAGGATAAGCTGTAATCCCTATAGAGGTTGACACATCCTCCTCTACCCTGTGCTGAGGGTTAGCTGTGATCCCTATAGAGGTTGACACATCCTCCTCTACCCTGTGCTGAGGGTTAGCTGTAATGTCTATAGAGGTTGACACATCCTCCTCTACCCTGTGCTGAGGGTTAGCTGTAATGTCTATAGAGGTTGACACATCCTCCTCTACCCTGTGCTGAGGGTTAGCTGTAATCCCTACAGAGGTTGACACATCCTCCTCTACCCTGTGCTGAGGGTTAGCTGTGATCCCTATAAAGGTTAGATGTGATCCCTATAGAGGTTAGATGTGATCCCTATAGAGGTTAGATGTGATCCGTATAGAGGTTAGATGTGATCCCTATAGAGGTTAGCTGTGATCCCTATAGAGGTTAGCTGTGATCCCTATAGAGGTTAGATGTGATCCCTATAGAGGTTAGCTGTTATCCCTATAGAGGTTGACACATTTCCAATGCAGACATCTTTGTTGTTAGTCTATTTTCAAACAACAGCATGTCTCGGCCTCCTACACAGTGAATTAGGGTTAATGTCTCTACTGATCTGCGCTGGCCCTCCTCTCACCTAGCACTGCCACAGGAACGACAGGAGGGCACAGTACCCTGCAGTCATTTTCTCCTCTCCCTGACCTCCACGCTTCACACATCGGGAAGAGACTGCCTGTTGTCACCCACAGTAATAATCTAACAAGGACATATAGGGCCACCAATGGGAGAAGGACCTAGGGTCACCTTTAACCAATTGGAGAAGCACCCAGGGCCAGGGCCAATTGGAAGAGAACCTAGGGGTCACCACCAATGAGGAACAATGTTGCTTTCTCACTTTGATTGTGCCCCCAAGAGCAGGAAGAGGAATTTACAGTAATGTGTAGTATTGCCACAGTTATACATGACTAGACACATTTATTATTATAGCAAAGACCTCTGACATACTGCAGCGACATTATTCTCTCTGAACTGACATACTGTAGTGACATTATTCTCTCTGTGCTGACATACTGCAGTAACATTATTCTCTCTGACATACTGCAGTAACCGTATTCTCTCTGACATACTGCAGTAACATTATTCTCTCTGACATACTGCAGTGACATTATTCTCTCTGTGCTGACATACTGTAGTGACATTATTCTCTCTGAACTGACATACTGCAGTGACATTATTCTCTCTGTGCTGACATACTGCAGTGACATTATTCTCTCTGTGCTGACATACTGTAGTGACATTATTCTCTCTGAACTGACATACTGCAGTGACATTATTCTCTCTGTGCTGACATACTGCAGTGACATTATTCTCTCTGAACTGACATACTGCAGTGACATTATTCTCTCTGTGCTGACATACTGCAGTGACATTATTCTCTCTGAACTGATATACTGCAGTGACATTATTCTCTCTGAACTGACATACTGCAGTAACATTATTATCTCTGTACTGACATACTGCAGTGACATTATTCTCTCTGTGCTGAAATACTGCAGTAACATTATTCTCTCTGAACTGACATACTGCAGTGACCTTATTCTCTCTGAACTGACATACTGCAGTGACATTATTCTCTCTGACATACTGCTGTGACAGTATTCTCTCTGAACTGACATACTGCAGTGACCTTATTCTCTCTGACATACTGCAGTGACATTATTCTCTCTGTGCTGACATACTGCAGTAACCTTATTCTCTCTGACATACTGCAGTGACATTCTCTCTGACATACTGCAGTGACATTCTCTCTGACATACTGCAGTGACATTATTCTCTCTGTGCTGACATACTGCAATGACATTATTCTCTCTGAACTGACATACTGCAGTAACATTATTCTCTCTGTACTGACCTACTGCAGTGACATTCTCTCTGAACTGACATACTGCAGTGACATTCTCTCTGAACTGACATACTGCAGTGACATTATTCTCTCTGACATACTGCAGTAACATTATTCTCTCTGTGCTGACATACTGCAGTGACATTATTCTCTCTGACATACTGCAGTGACATTATTCTCTCTGACATACTGCAGTGACATTATTCTCTCTGTGCTGACATACTGCAGTGACATTATTCTCTCTGAACTGACATAATGCAGTAACATTATTCTCTCTGAACTGACATACTGCAGTGACATTATTCTCTCTGTGCTGACATACTGCAGTGACATTATTCTCTCTGAACTGACATACTGCAGTGACATTATTCTCTCTGTGCTGACATACTGCAGTAACATTATTCTCTCTGAACTGACATACTGCAGTGACATTATTCTCTCTGTGCTGACATACTGCAGTGACATTATTCTCTCTGAACTGACATACTGCAGTGACATTATTCTCTCTGTGCTGACATACTGCAGTGACATTATTCTCTCTGAACTGACATACTGCAGTGACATTATTCTCTCTGAACTGACATACTGCACTGACATTATTCTCTCTGAACTGACATACTGCACTGACATTATTCTCTCTGAACTGACATACTGCAGTGACATCATTCTCTCTGAACTGATATACTGCAGTGACATTATTCTCTCTGTGCTGACATACTGCAGTAACATTATTCTCTCTGTGCTGACATATTGCAGTAACATTATTCTCTCTGACATACTGCAGTAACATTATTCTCTCTGAACTGCCATACTGCAGTGACATTATTCTCTCTGAACTGACATACTGCAGTTACATTATTCTCTCTGACACACTGTAGTAACCTTATTCTCTCTGACATACTGCAGTGACATTATTATCTTGGTTTGGAGGTGCATAGTACAGTAAGAACACTTAAGACCAGAATGATGAGGAAAGAGTATGTATACCCATCACATACTGTACTGAAAGTTAGTTGCAATAGAGGGAGGTGTGTGTGTGTGTGTGTGTGTGTGTGTGTGTGTGTGTGTGTGTGTGTGTGTGTGTGTGTGTGTGTGTGTGTGCGTGCGTGCGTGCGTGCGTGCGTGCGTGCGTGTGTGTGTGTGTTTTATAAGAGCCATCAGTGTGATGGATCTCACAGTGTGTGGGGAGAGAGAGGTGAGAGATGAACAAGCATACTGCAGTCCATCCAATGCATACTGAGTATCTCTCTTCCTATTGCCCTCTCTCTCCTTCTCTCTCCATCAGTCTATCACTCACAGTCACAAGCCTCTGAGATGGAAGGAGAGTTTTAGCTCAGGGAAAAGGGAAAACGAGGGACTCCATCTCCTTCTTTCAGGTGCTCTCTTCCCTTTAATTTCTTCTCATCTACATGTTTCTTTGTTTACCGATGGTTTGTTTGTTTACCCTATACATTTATTTATTCACAGTGTGCTTTTGTAGTGCCTGCTCCTGACTGGCCGAGGTGGAGGAGGTGGAGTCAGTAAGGAGAGAAGAGGATTGGCACGTGGGAGGTGCGCATGGGCCCGGGGGCGGGTCTTAAGATGGCATGGCTGAGAGGTGGGCCCTGTAATAGGTGGTGGTGGTGGTGGTGATGCGGGTGGTGATGCGGGTGGTGCTGGGCCGAAGACGCTGCTGCAGCACGAAGCTGAGCCAATTGGTGGTTCGAGGAAGCGGCTGCAGCCATCGCCGCAGCAACAGCCAGGGGACTGGGCAAGAGCCCTGCCCCCAAACATTTGGAGAGATCCTTAGAGAAGTTCAGAGAGGACTGAGGGAGGGAGAGAGGGAGAGAGGGAGAGAGGGGGGAGGGAGAGAGGGAGGGAGGGAGAGAGGGAGAGAGGGAGAGAGGGAGGGAGGGAGAGAGGGAGAGAGGGAGAGAGGGAGGGAAGGAGAGAGGGAGAGAGGGAGAGAGGGAGAGAGGGGGTTTAGTGGCAGACGCTGAACACATGTAGCGCAAAACAAATATAGAATACCATTTCAGTTTGAAACTATTTAATCTGTCTTAACACAGAGGCTTCTGATTAGACTGTATGTCCAGCACATTCCAAAATGGAACTTCAGGGCATTAGTAATGCACCTACTGATTACTCAGAAAACAACCTCCTCACTATCAGTGGATAAACTAGTGAATTTGATCTAGCCCTGGCAAGGGATAATCATTAGTTAAACTAGCCTTGGCCCAGTAGAGGTCAGGTAAGTGATCAGAAGTGAAAGGTTACCGTGAGGTCAGCTACCCTGTGCTTCTTGTGTCGGCTGAGAAGAGGGTTAGGTTTCCCTGCCACTCCGTCCCGGTGCCTTCGACTAGATATGTGCTGCAGGGAGGGAGAGCGATATAAAGGGTTAGACAGCAGCCAGACGATCCAGGACCGACACAGTCATATGGCGACTGCGGTTGCACCATAATTATTTCACTGATCCAATCTTCTCAGTTAGTACATAAGGAGTACGTGCTGGCGGTCAATTTGGAATAGTAGTCACCTCTAGGGGTCTTTAGGGGCCTAGTGTGAAAATGAGTAGTCACCTCTAGGGGTCTTTAGGGGCCTAGTGTGAAAATGAGTAGTCAACTCTAGGGGTCTTTAGGGGCCTAGTGTGAAAATGAGTAGTCACCTCTAGGGGTCTTTAGGGGCCTAGTGTGAAAATGAGTAGTCACCTCTAGGGGTCTTTAGGGGCCTAGTGTGAAAATGAGACATCACCTCTAGGGGTCTTTAGGGGCATAGTGTGAAAATGAGAAGTCACCTCTAGGGGTCTTTAGGGGCCTAGTGTGAAAATGAGAAGTCACCTCTAGGGGTCTTTAGGGGCCTAGTGTAAAAATGAGACATCACCTCTAGGGGTCTTTAGGGGCCTAGTGTGAAAATGAGAAGTCACGTCTAGGGGTCTTTAGGGGCCTAGTGTGAAAATGAGTAGTCACCTCTAGTTGGTCTTTAGGGGCCTAGTGTGAAAATTAGTAGTCACCTCTAGGGGTCTTTAGGGGCCTAGTGTGAAAATGAGACATCACCTCTAGGGGTCTTTAGGGGCCTAGTGTGAAAATGAGACATCACCTTTAGGGGTCTTTAGGGGCCTAGTGTGAAAATGAGACATCACCTCTAGGGGTCTTTAGGGGCCTAGTGTAAAAATGAGACATCACCTCTAGGGGTCTTTAGGGGCCTAGTGTGAAAATTAGTAGTCACCTCTAGGGGTCTTTAGGGGCCTAGTGTGAAAATGAGACATCACCTCTTGGGGTCTTTAGGGGCCTAGTGTAAAAACGAGACATCACCTCTAGGGGTCTTTAGGGGCATAGTGTGAAAATGAGAAGTCACCTCTAGGGGTCTTTAGGGGCCTAGTGTGAAAATGAGTAGTCACCTCTAGGGGTCTTTAGGGGCCTAGTGTGAAAATGAGACATCACCTCTAGGGGTCTTTAGGGGCCTAGTGTGAAAATGAGAAGTCACCTCTAGGGGTCTTTAGGGGCCTAGTGTAAAAATGAGACATCACCTCTAGGGGTCTTTAAGGGCCTAGTGTAAAAATGAGACATCACCTCTAGGGGTCTTTAGGGGCCTAGTGTAAAAATGAGACATCACCTCTAGGGGTCTTTAGGGGCCTAGTGTAAAAATTAGACATCACCTCTAGGGGTCTTTAGGGGCCTAGAGTAAAAATGAGAAGTCACCTCTAGGGGTCTTTAGGGGCCTAGTGTGAAAATTAGTAGTCACCTCTAGGGGTCTTTAGGTGCCTAGTGTAAAAATAGGACATCACCTCTAGGGGTCTTTAGGGGCCTAGTGTGAAAATGTGAAGTCACCTCTAGGAGTCTTTAGGGGCCTAGTGTGAAAATGAGACATCACCTCTAGGAGTCTTTAGGGACCTAGTGTGAAAATGAGAAGTAATCTGGATAAAGGGGTCTTCTGTATGTGGTCCCCGCCTCTCTCACCTCTTTGAGTTGCAGTTCAGGGTTGACCCGCATGTTGCAAATCCCACACACACACACGCATGCACATGCACGCACGCACACACCATCTTCCTCACCTGTTTGAGTTGCAGTTCAGAGTTGACCCTCACGTTGCAGATCTCACAGTGGAAGGTGCGTTCCTCAGTGTTGGGGTCCAGTGGACCCCCTCCCAGCTCCCCCGGGGGTTTGGGGCCCAGCCGAGGGTACGCCTTGATAGGACCCAGCCCACTGCGAGCCTCCAGGATAGTTTTGTGTTTGGTACCTACACACACAAGTTTTCTTTCATTGACTTAAAGAAAATGGTGTCTAACTATCCCGTGGGGCATGGGTCAAGACACAAAGTAAAAATGCATTCAATCCTTCATTCACACACACACACACACACACACACACACACACACACACACACACACACACACACACACACACACACACACACACACACACACACACAAAGCATCAGTCTTTAGTCCAGGATGACATCACCCCAAAAACTAACATAAGTGTATACACCATGCTGAACTGTTCTATAACCCCATCTATCAGCCACAGCTCATTGAACTGTTCTATAACCCCATCTATCAGCCACAGCTCATTGAACTGTTCTATAACCCCATCTATCAGCCACAGCTCATTGAACTGTTCTATAACCCCATCTATCAGCCACAGCTCATTGAACTGTTCTATAACCCCATCTATCAGCCACAGCTCATTGAACTGTTCTATAACCCCATCTATCAGCCACAGCTCATTGAACTGTTCTATAACCCCATCTATCAGCCACAGCTCATTGAACTGTTCTATAACCCCATCTATCTGCCACAGCTCATTGAACTGTTCTATAACCCCATCTATCAGCCACACTCATTGAACTGTTCTATAACCCCATCTATCAGCCACAGCTCATTGAACTGTTCTATAACCCCATCTATCAGCTACAGCTCATTGAACTGTTCTATAACCCCATCTATCAGCCACAGCTCATTGAACTGTTCTATAACCCCATCTATCAGCCACAGCTCATTGAACTGTTCTATAACCCCATCTATCAGCCACAGCTCATTGAACTGTTCTATAACCCTATCTATCAGCCACAGCTCATTGAACTGTTCTATATCCCCATCTATCAGCCACAGCTCATTGAACTGTTCTATAACCCCATCTATCAGCCACAGCTCATTGAACTGTTCTATAACCCCATCTATCAGCCACAGCTCATTGAAATGTTCTATAACCCCATCTATCAGCCACAGCTCATTGAACTGTTCTATAACCCCATCTATCAGCCACAGCTCATTGAACTGTTCTATAACCCCATCTATCAGCCACAGCTCATTGAAATGTTCTATAACCCCATCTATCAGCCACAGCTCATTGAACTGTTCTATAACCCCATCTATCAGCCACAGCTCATTGAACTGTTCTATAACCCCATCTATCAGCCACAGCTCATTGAAATGTTCTATAACCCCATCTATCAGCCACAGCTCATTGAACTGTTCTATAACCCCATCTATCAGCCACAGCTCATTGAACTGTTCTATAACCCCATCTATCAGCCACAGCTCATTGAACTGTTCTATAACCCCATCTATCAGCCACAGCTCATTGAACTGTTCTATAACCCCATCTATCAGCCACAGCTCATTGAACTGTTCTATATCCCCATCTATCAGCCACAGCTCATTGAACTGTTCTATAACCCCATCTATCAGCCACAGCTCATTGAACTGTTCTATAACCCCATCTATCAGCCACAGCTCATTGAACTGTTCTATAACCCCATCTATCAGCCACAGCTCACTGAACTGTTCTATATCCCCATCTATCAGCCACAGCTCATTGAACTGTTCTATAACCCCATAACCCCATTAGGATGTGTTAACTAGCTGTTAGAGTATTAACTAGCGGCTAGAGAAGTCTCTGTACTGTACCGCCATCTAAACCACAGGAGGTTGGTGGCACCTTAATTGGAGAGGACGGGCTCGTGGTAATGGCTGGAGCTGAATGGTATCAAATACATCAAACATGGTTTCCATGGGTTTGATTCCATTCCATTAGCTCTGTTATGGCCATTACTATGAATCGTCCTCCCCTCAGCAGCCTCCTGTGATCTGAACTTTCCTCTAACTCAGCACTGGTAGGCAGCAGAGTAGAGTACACAAAGCACATGTACAGTTAGTGAAATCTGATGGTGTAGGGTGAAGTTATATGCTGATATTGAGTCAGTTAGTCCTTTCCCCCGCTAATGGTTAAGGTAAGGATTGGGGAAGGGGAAGCTGATCCTAGATCTAGTCTTAGGGGAAACTTTACCTGGAGTGGAATGGGACTAGGAGGGGAGGTGTAGTATTAATATGAACCACTAGAGGGCCACGGTGATGTGGTAACGCTGTAGGCTACAGTAGTGGCGTTATGGCTGTAACCGTACATGGAGGTCTCCACTGTTAGAGTTGACATTGGCATAGAACTGAAAGACGTCTATCTCTCTCTGTTCTTTTAGGGTAGCCAGTTGAATGTTCTGGGATAGGGTTAGCTTTTCTGAGAGGTCATGTGCCAACATCTAGATGACATCTGTAATATTGAAGTCAACTCGGTGCATAGGTCAACTGCTTTTGGTCTTCAAAGAATGGAAGTATGGTTGTACCGTGCAGTATGTTCTGTGAGCTGCCTCGTGGTCGAATATGAGTGTTACTCTCTTGTTCAAATGGTTTGCATTACACACTCAGACAGCCCTGACGATGTTAGTTCTGGTCTTCTTAATGCTGGTCCTCTGAATGACGAGGTCATTACGTTCAGAAGGTAGTATTAATGTGTTGAATCTAGAGGTTATTAGTCATGACATCACAATACAAAGGTGCATTCAAACTCAAGAACTTCTAGCCTTCAAAGAGTGAAAGAGCTGTCTGTTTTCTGTGCTCTCTCTCGTGCTGAAATATGAGTGTCATTCCTTGTTCAAGTTGTGTGCATTAGATTGACTGACAGCATACACGTTGTTGTGCCAAAATAGTTCCTTTCTAACTAGTGTGTTAGAAAAAGGGCAGTGTGCTCAGTCTAAAAATATGATTCTTATTTCCAGCATTACACACAGATGTCCTGCTACCAAAATTGTTCCTTTATAACTAATTTCATGTTTTGTCCTTGGATGAAAAATTCTAGTCATGTCCTACCGTCCGTGTCCCCACTACTCCCCCGATCCCAGAACCTCAATCACGCCATTTTGCACTTGGTCTGACCGAGAGTTTGTTTACGTCCCAAATAGCACCCTATTTCCTGTATGGTGCTCTGCTTTTCAACAGAGCACTGGTCAAAATTAGTGCATTCTATAGGGAATAGGGTGCCAAAGTTTGGCATTTACTTTGACTTGTTCTCCCAAATCCCTGATCTTTGAGCAGTGAGTAATAGGTTACAGCAGGAGAACATGGAGGAGGAGGGGGAGGAGGGGGAGGTGGGGGAGGAGGGGGATAAAGAAGAAGGAGGAGGAGGGAGGTCTGGAATGACTGATTTCACTTGTGGCCAATAATGTGGAGTTGGAGTTTTTTGCGGTCTTTGTTCTATTCTGTGCAGACAATAGATGAACCCTGTCTGGGTTTTCTCGTCCTGCGTGCCGAGCTGCTTGACTCACAGTTACAATGAAACACTACACAAACAGACAGGAGATGTCTCCAAACATGAAAAGAGACAATACACGGCGAGGAACTGTTTTGTAAACGTATGATTACGGTTCAATACACACCCATCCACAACCTTACTTCTCAACCTCTTTTTTTGTTCATAGCACTGCTAGTCACACTGTGCATGTCTCTGTTTGTCTGTCTGTTTGTACAACATATGCTTTTATTTTTCAAATTCTTGTTTTGGGAATGAGAGATATTGCTTCCAGATTGTGAGTTGATTTGGACTGTTAATCTTCTCAGATTGAACTGCAGGCACAGTAGATGTCACAGATGCGTGAATGTCTCTGTTGATCTCTTTTTGTTTTATATCTGTCTGTGTAGCGTAAATTATTTTTGTGTGTTTTTGTATGGATGTACAGAATTAATTAGTGTTTGTACTGTAAGAACAGAAGAGAGTGCAATCAACAAGGAGTCTGATTGTATTCCTTTATCTCTGTGTCGTGTCCCTAGGGCTCAATAAAACATATCATCTATGTGTGTCCTCTCCCTAGGGCTCAATAAAACATCTAATTGCTGTGTGTTCTCTCCCTAGGGCTCAATAAAACATCTAATCTCTGTGTGTCCTGTCCCTAGGGCTCAATAAAACATCTAATCTCTGTGTGTCCTCTCCCTAGGTCTCAATAAAACATCTAATCTCTGTGTGTCCTGTCCCTAGGGCTCAATAAAACATCTAATCTCTGTGTGTCCTCTCCCTAGGGCTCAATAAAACATCTAATTCCTGTGTGTCCTCTCCCTAGGGCTCAATAAAACATCTAAACTCTGTGTGTCCTCTCCCTAGGGCTCAATAAAACATATAATCTCTGTGTGTCCTCTCCCTAGGGCTCAATAAAACATATAATATCTGTGTGTCCTCTCCCTAGGGCTCAATAAAACATATAATCTCTGTGTGTCCTCTCCCTAGGGCTCAATAAAACATATCATCTCTGTGTGTCCTCTCCCTAGGGCTCAATAAAACATACAATCTCTGTGTGTCCTCTCCCTGGGGCTCAACCAAACATATCATCTCTGTGTGTCCTCTCCCTAGGGCTCAATAAAACATCTAATTGCTGTGTGTTCTCTACCTAGGGCTCAATAAAACATCTAATCTCTGTGTGTCCTGTCCCTAGGGCTCAATAAAACATCAAATCTCTGTGTGTCCTCTCCCTAGGTCTCAATGAAACATCTAATCTCTGTGTGTCCTCTCCCTAGGGCTCAATAAAACATCTAATTGCTGTGTGTCCTCTCCCTAGGGCTCAATAAAACATCTAATCTCGGTGTGTCCTCTCCCTAGGGCTCAATAAAACATCTAATCTCTGTGTCCTCTCCCTAGGGCTCAATAAAACATATAATATCTGTGTGTCCTCTCCCTAGGGCTCAATAAAACATATAATATCTGTGTGTCCTCTCCCTAGGGCTCAATAAAACATATAATATCTGTGTGTCCTCTCCCTAGGGCTCAATAAAACATATAATCTCTGTGTGTCCTCTCCCTAGGGCTCAATAAAACATATAATCTCTGTGTGTCCTCTCCCTAGGGCTCAACCAAACATCTGATCTCTGTGTGTCCTCTCCCTAGGGCTCAATAAAACATATAATCTCTGTGTGTCCTCTCCCTAGGGCTCAATAAAACATATAATCTCTGTGTGTCCTCTCCCTAGGGCTCAATAAAACATATAATCTCTGTGTGTCCTCTCCCTGGGGCTCAACCAAACATATCATCTCTGTGTGTCCTCTCCCTAGGGCTCAATAAACATCTAATTGCTGTGTGTTCTCTCCCTGGGGCTCAATAAAACATATAATATCTGTGTGTCCTCTCCCTAGGGCTCAATAAAACATCTAATCTCTGTGTGTCCTCTCCCTAGGTCTCAATAAAACATCTAATCTCTGTGTGTCCTGTCCCTAGGGCTCAATAAAACATCTAATCTCGGTGTGTCCTCTCCCTAGGGCTCAATAAAACATCTAATCTCTGTGTCCTCTCCCTAGGGCTCAATAAAACATATAATCTCTGTGTGTCCTCTCCCTAGTGCTCAATAAAACATATAATCTCTGTGTGTCCTCTCACTAGGGCTCAATAAAACATATCATATCTGTGTGTCCTCTCCCTAGGGCTCAATAAAACATACAATCTCTGTGTGTCCTCTCCCTGGGGCTCAACCAAACATATCATCTCTGTGTGTCCTCTCCCTGGGGCTCAACCAAACATATCATCTCTGTGTGTCCTCTCCCTAGGGCTTAATAAAACATCTAATTGCTGTGTGTTCTCTCCCTGGGGCTCAAAAAAACATCTAATCTCTGTGTGTCCTCTCCCTAGGTCTCAATAAAACATCTAATCTCTGTGTGTCCTGTCCCTAGGGCTCAATAAAACATCTAATCTCTGTGTGTCCTCTCCCTAGGGCTCAATAAAACATCTAATTGCTGTGTGTCCTCTCCCTAGTGCTCAATAAAACATCTAATCTCTGTGTGTCCTGTCCCTAGGGCTCAATAAAACATCTAATCTCTGTGTGTCCTCTCCCTAGGGCTCAATAAAACATCTAATTGCTGTGTGTCCTCTCCATAGGGCTCAATAAAACATCTAATCTCGGTGTGTCCTCTCCCTAGGGCTCAATAAAACATACAATCTCTGTGTGTCCTCTCCCTGGGGCTCAACCAAACATATCATCTCTGTGTGTCCTCTCCCTAGGGCTCAATAAAACATCTAATTGCTGTGTGTTCTCTACCTAGGGCTCAATAAAACATCTAATCTCTGTGTGTCCTGTCCCTAGGGCTCAATAAAACATCTAATCTCTGTGTGTCCTCTCCCTAGGTCTCAATGAAACATCTAATCTCTGTGTGTCCTGTCCCTAGGGCTCAATAAAACATATAATCTCTGTGTGTCCTCTCCCTAGGGCTCAATAAAACATCTAATTGCTGTGTGTCCTCTCCCTAGGGCTCAATAAAACATCTAATCTCGGTGTGTCCTCTCCCTAGGGCTCAATAAAACATCTAATCTCTGTGTCCTCTCCCTAGGGCTCAATAAAACATATAATCTCTGTGTGTCCTCTCCCTAGGGCTCAATAAAACATATAATATATGTCTGTCCTCTCCCTAGGGCTCAATAAAACATATACTATCTGTGTGTCCTCTCCCTAGGGCTCAATAAAACATCTAATCTCTGTGTGTCCTCTCCCTAGGGCTCAATAAAACATATAATCTCTGTGTGTCCTCTCCCTAGGGCTCAACCAAACATCTGATCTCTGTGTGTCCTCTCCCTAGGGCTCAATAAAACATATAATCTCTGTGTGTCCTCTCCCTAGGGCTCAATAAAACATATCATCTCTGTGTGTCCTCTACCTAGGGCTCAATAAAACATATAATCTCTGTGTGTCCTCTCCCTGGGGCTCAACCAAACATATCATCTCTGTGTGTCCTCTCCCCAGGGCTCAATAAAACATCTAATTGCTGTGTGTTCTCTCCCTGGGGCTCAAAAAAACATCTAATCTCTGTGTGTCCTCTCCCTAGGTCTCAATAAAACATCTAATCTCTGTGTGTCCTGTCCCTAGGGCTCAATAAAACATCTAATCTCTGTGTGTCCTCTCCCTAGGGCTCAATAAAACATATAATCTCTGTGTGTCCTCTCCCTAGGGCTCAATAAAACATATCATCTCTGTGTGTCCTCTACCTAGGGCTCAATAAAACATATAATCTCTGTGTGTCCTCTCCCTGGGGCTCAACCAAACATATCATCTCTGTGTGTCCTCTCCCTAGGGCTCAATAAAACATCTAATTGCTGTGTGTTCTCTCCCTGGGGCTCAAAAAAACATCTAATCTCTGTGTGTCCTCTCCCTAGGTCTCAATAAAACATCTAATCTCTGTGTGTCCTGTCCCTAGGGCTCAATAAAACATATAATCTCTGTGTGTCCTCTCCCTAGGGCTCAATAAAACATCTAATTGCTGTGTGTCCTCTCCCTAGTGCTCAATAAAACATCTAATCTCGGTGTGTCCTCTCCCTAGGGCTCAATAAAACATCTAATCTCTGTGTGTCCTGTCCCTAGGGCTCAATAAAACATCTAATCTCAGTGATTCCTCTCCCTAGGGCTCAACCAAACATCTAATTGCTAATTGCTGTGTGTCCTGTCCTTAGGGCTCAACCAAACATCTAATTGCTCTGTGTCCTGTCCCTAGGGCTCAATCAAACATCTAATTGCTGTGTGTCCTGTCCCTTGGGCTCAATAAAACATCTAACCTCTGTCCCTAATCTCTGTGTGTCCTGTCCCTAGGGCTCAATCAAACATCTAATTGCTGTGTGTCCTGTCCCTGTGGCTCAATCAAACATCTAATTGCTGTGTGTCCTGTCCCTAATCTCTGTGTGTCCTGTCCCTAATCTCTGTGTGTCCTGTCCCTAGGGCTCAATCAAACAGCCATCACAAAAATCCTTCCAAAGGTTACTGTAATGATGTCACTGATTATGTGTCCATTGATCGACACTTAGTTATACATTAAGAAGCTTTTCATGTTTATCTATCATCATGTCTGTCTGTCTGGCAGTCCAAGGCCATTCCCATTCCCCTAACAGCACTGCCTTACTGCTGTGGTGTGGTAAGGGTGAGGTGTAATACAGGGACTGGTGTGTGTGTGTGTGTGTGTATGTGTGACATGAACCAGAACACAGAGCGAATTAAGGGGAAATGAACAGCTTCCCCAAGCCACAGACTAAAAGGTTAGGTGGGTTGAGCCTAATGGATTTGACTGGCATCTTTGGGACATTTAGGAGTTCTAAAACCAGTCATGTGGAAGCACACCCAAAATAGTTTTTAAAACTATTTTATTTCACCTTTATTTAACCAGGTAAGCTAGTTGAGAACAAGTTCTCATTTACAACTGCGACCTGGCCAAGATAAAGCAAAGCAGTGCGACATAAACAACAACACAGAGTTACACATGGAATAAACAAACATGCAGTCAATAACACAATAGAAAAGGTCTATACAGTGTATGTACAGTGTCCATACAGTGTGTGCAAATGAGGTAAAATAAGGGCGGTAAGGCAATAAATAGGCCATAGTGGCGAAATAATTACATTATAGCAATTAAACACTGGAGTGATAGATGTGCAGAAGATGAGTGTGCAAGTAGAGATACTGGGGTGCAAAGGAGCAAAATAAATCAAATAAATAACCGTATGGGGGATGAGGTAGTTGGATGGGCTATTTACAGATCGGCTATGTACATGTGCAGTGATCTGTGAGCTGCTCTGACAGCTGGTGCTTAAAGTTATAGTGAGGGAGATATGAGTCTCCAGCTTCAGTGATTTTTGCAATTCGTTCCAGTCATTGGCAACAGAGAACTGGAAGGAAAGGCGGCCAAAGAAGGAATTGGCTTTGGGGGTGACCAGTGAGATATACCTGCTGGAGCGCGTGCTACGTGTGGGTGCTACTATGGTGACCAGTGAGCTGAGATAAGGCGGGGCTTTACCTAGCAAAGACTGATAGATGACCTGGAGCCAGTGTGTTTGGCGACAAATATGAAGCGAGGGCCAGCCAACGAGAGCATACAGGTCACAGTGGTGGGTAGTAAATGGGGCTTTGGTGACAAAACGGTTAGCACCAATTTGCTGAGTAGAGTGTTGGAGGCTATTTTGTAAATGACATCACTGAAGTCAAGGATCGGTAGGATGCTTTGTTGCGAAATAGGAAGCCGATTCTAGATTTAATTTTGGATTGGAGGTGCTTAATGTGAGTCTGGAAGGAGAGTTTACAGTCTAATCAGACACCTAGGTATTTGTAGTTGTCCACATAAGTCAGAACCGTCCAGAGTAGTGATGCTGGATGGATAGGTGTGGGCAGCGATCGGTTGAAGTGCATGCATTTAGTTTTACTTGCGTTTAAGAGCAGTTGGAGGCCACGGAAGGAGAGGTATATGGCATTGAAGCTCATCTGGAGGTTAGTTAACACAAAATGGTGTCGTCTCCGTAGAGGTGGATCAGAGAATCACCAGCAGCAAGCGCGACCTCAATGATGTATACAGAGAAAAGAGTCGGCCCGAGAATTGAGCCCTGTGGCACCCCCATAGAGACTGCCAGAGGTCCGGACAACAGACCCTCTGATTTGACACACTGAACTCTGTCTGAGAAGCAGTTGGTGAACCAGGCGAGGCAATCATTTGAGAAACCAAGGCTGTTGAGTCTGCCGATAAGAATGTGATGAGAGTCAAAATCCTTGACCAAGGTTGATGAATACAGCTGCACAGTATTGTCTCTTATCGATGGCGGTTATGATATCGTTTAGGACCTTGAGCGTGGCTGAGGTGCACCCATGACCAGCTGGGAAACCAGATTGTATAGCGGAGAAGGTATGGAGGGATTTGAAATGGTCGGTGATCTGTTTGTTAACTTGGCTTTCAAAAACCTTAGAAAGGCAGGATAGGATAGATGTAGGTCTGTAGCAGTTTGGGTCTAGTGTCTCCCCCTTTGAAGAGGGGGATGACTGCGGTAGCTTTCCAATCTTTGGGGATTTCAGATGATATGAAAGAGAGGTTGAACAGGCTAGTAATAGGGGTTGCAATAATTTTGGCGTATAATTTTAGAAAGAGAGGGTCCAGATTGTCTAGCCCGGCTGGTTTGTAGGGGTCCAGATTTTGCAGCTCTTTCACAAAATCAGCTAACTGGATTTGGGTGAACGAGAAATGGGGAAGGCTTGCGCAAGTTGCTTTGGGGGGTGTAGGGCTGTTGACAGGGGTAGTGGTAGCCAGGTGGAAAGCATGGACAGCCGTAAAAAAAAAAGCTTTTTTAAATTCTCAATTATCATGGATTTATCGGTGGTGGCAGTGTTTCCTACATATCACAGGGGCTATTCGATGCTAATCGATGCTAATGCAGAAAGCCACAGGATGTTTTTTTGCTGGTCAAGGGCAGTGAGGTCTGGAGTGAACCAAGGGCTATATCTGTTCCCGGGTCTACATTTTTTGAATGGGGCATGCTTATTTAAGATTGTGAGGAAAGCACTTTTAAAGAATAACCAGGAATCTTCTACTGATGGAATGAGGTCAATATCCTTACAGGATACCTTGTTTTCGGGAGCGTTTGACAGTGATGAGGGGTGGTCGTTTGACCGCAGACCCATTACGGACGCAGGCAATGAGGTAGTGATCGCTGAGATCCTGGTTGAAAACAGCAGAGGTGTATTTGGAGGGCAGGTTGGTTAGGATGATATCTATGAGGGCGCCTCTGTTTACAGATTTGGGGTTGTACCTGGTAGGTTCATTGATAATTTGTGTGAGATTGAGGAGATTGAGGGCATCAAGCTTAGATTGTAGGATGGCCGAGGTGTTAAGCGTGTCCCAGTTTAGTTCACCTAGCAGCACGAGCTCTGAAGATAGATGGGGGGCAATCAATTCACATATGGTGTACAGGGCACAGCTGGGAGAGCAGAAGGTGGTCTATAGCAAGCAGCAATGGTGAGAGACTTGTTTCTGGAAAGGTGGATTTTTTTAAAGTAGAAGCTGAATTTGTTTGGGCACAGACCTGGATAGTAAGACAGAACTCTACAGAACTCTGCAGGCTCTCCCGGCTTCTAGCCTTTTAAAATGATAAACTTGGATTAGCTAATACAACGTGCCATTGGAACACAGGAGAGATGGTTGCTGATAATGGGCCTCTGTCCGCCTGTGTAGATATTCCAGAAAAAATCAGCCGTTTCCAGCTACAATAGTCATTTACAACATTAACAATGTCTACACTGTATTGCTGATCAATTTGATGTTATTTTAATGGACAAAAAATGAGCTTTTCTTTCAAAAACAAGGACATTTCTAAGTGACCCAAAACTTCTGAACGGTAGTGTATATCATTTGTATCAAGGTGTACAACATCTAAAGACCTGCATCACCATACTGAGAGATTTGCAGTTTCTAAAATGACTTATTTAGGTGTTATTGGAGCCTTTGTTCATGTTTTCCGTGGCCCTCATACTGCAGAACGAGCAATGAGAAAGTCTATGGCGGGTGGGGTAGGTTTCTCAAAACCATGTGAAATTGAAAAAAAAGTATCTGGACCTTTCTATAACATGACATTTACATTAAAAAAATTGAGAATTGGTTAAAAAATAGTGAACCAGCCCTTTAAGTACTAACTATTCAGATGACTACTAAGTGTCCTCTCCTAGATTAGTGACCTGAGAGGGCCACCATACCATACACCCATACTCTAAGCTATGTACCTTTGTTGTGAGCCTCCAGCTGTGAGAGGGAGTTGACGGACACTTTGCACAGTGAGCAGTAGAGGAGCTTCTTGACCTTGTCCTCCTCTGTCTCTGGGCCGGCTGGGGTCCCGGGAGCCACAGGGGCCACTGGAACACCACTCTGCTCAGGGATGGTGGTGTTTAAACCCACGGGGTAGTCAGAGGATGAGGGGAGAATGGGAGAAGGCGTGAGGGTGGGGGTGGTCAGCATGGGATACACGGAGGAGGCAAGGGGGGAGTCGTGGGTGGAGAGGGGAGGCAGGGGGGGTAGGGGCCCAGGCGGGGCCATGAGAGGCCCCCCGTTTAACAGTGGTGGCAGAGAGAGGCGTGGTTCATCTAGAAAGGGAGAGTAAAAATATGGTGTCAAATGAAATGCAGTGTTGGCACAAAATCTAAACAGACTTGTTTTTCTGAGTAAAAGTGTGTAACTAAAACAATGAAGTGTTTACAATAGACTTTCGATGATGCCTTTGAAGTATGTATGTGGTGAAGCAAAGTCAAAATGTTTCCTTTTAACATGTGACCAACCACATCCTTACCCAACCCAAGCCCTTCAACTACAACACACTGGCTGGTTCTGAGATCACGCAAACACCATTTTCAGCTAATTTTAACTCACTAATGTAAAGGACTCCAAAAGCAAAACACTGGCCTGCCATTATGGGGAAGTATTTTAGTATTCAGTATGACCTTATCATTGTCTAGTGTTACTATAGCAATTATATATGGGGATTGGAGGAAGCAGGCCTGAAACCAGGGACAGAGCCAATGACATATATATAATGATATGCTGTACGAACACATGGCTGTATATATGTCTGGGGACAACACTGTAACTTCAACAGACATGTTTTCTCTTTTGAAGTGTCATAGTACTTCTCTGCTCTCACTAATTGTATAGTGCACTACTGTTGACCAGCGCCCCCTAGTCTCATTTCCCATAGTGCACTGCTTCTGACCGGAGCGATGCCATAGTCAAAAGTAGTGCACATAAGGAATATGGTGCCAATCCGGACGCAGACTGTATGGAGCCTGATCATTGGATGATTGTTCTGTTACTGTATCCATGTCGGTCTCTCCCTGAAGAGGTAGCCTACCGACTTTCTGCATATAAACTGCATTGTATTCGATTCAGACGGCCAAATAAAAAAGCTGTTGTCTCTTCTCGATGTATCAAATGATAACGCTGTTGTTGAGTGCTTTCAATTCCACTGGTTTCCCAGGCAAATAGGACGTTCTACATTAGAGGAGCTTCCAGCTGCTCTGCATGCTGAACTTCTACCTTCACGCACTGAAAATGACACCACATAGAACATGCGTGTGCCGTGTACATACACACTCCTCGCCGCCACCTCAGATCTCTCCACCACGCACGTCAGTGCCAGTTACCAGGTGGGTGTGTTGGGGTAGGGTGTATCCTCAGTGTATGTCCAGGTGTTCCTTTAGGTAGGCTATAGGGGAGGAAGGGGGCCCCATCCAGCCCTCCTCCACCCAGCCGTGTTGGGGCTCTAGGGGTATGGTACCCAGTGTGTATGGTCAGGCATTGGTGTAACAGGGTAGGCAGGGAGACTGTGTCCCTCCAGCCCTCTCCTCTCCTCTGGTTGATGTGTGTGGTCAGGTATTGTGGTTACAGGAGGAGACAGGAGTGGTATTTATCCCCTGTGTACCCTAACCCTCCAGCCCTCTTCTCTCTGGCCATCCTAAGTGATTTATGAGTTTAGAAAACCATCTCTGTTCTAATGAACACTCAGCGTTATTCATTATGCTGCAGGGTGCCCTCTCTCCTCTCTCCGCCTGGCCTCTGTCCCACCTCTGACTCAGACTAACAACACACACACACACACACTATTGGCCGGGGAAATGGCTGAGGGTCCAGTGTCACAAGAAAGTCTTTGATGGAAAAAATCATTATTTCACAGTTAGATCATGGCAGGCTTGTTTTGTCTCTCCTTCCCTCTGGGAAGTCTCTCAGAGCCTCGTTCATTGAGTGACTGCATGGCTGTAGGCTACAGAGATTGTCAGACTGGCCTCTTAAACACTATTGTGCCGAGCCCATAGTTCTAGAAACTATGGTGAATGAATAACGAGGCCAGATCAGTACAGCTTGGCTGGGTTCAGCTCTCCAGTCCCCTTTAGAGCTCTGGGTTCAGCTCTCCAGTCCCCTTTAGAGCTCTGGGTTCAGGTCTCCAGTCCCATTTAGAGCTCTGGGTTCAGCTCTCCAGTCCCCTTTAGGGCTCTGGGTTCAGCTCTCCAGTCCCCTTTAGAGCTCTGGGTTCAGCTCTCCAGTCCCATTTAGAGCTCTGGGTTCAGCTCTCCAGTCCATTTAGAGCTCTGGGTTCAGCTCTCCAGTCCCTTTTAGGGCTCTGGGTTCAGCTCTCCAGTCCCCTTTAGAGCTCTGGGTTCAGCTCTCCAGTCCCCTTTAGGGCTCTGGGTTCAGCTCTCCAGTCCCCTTTAGAGCTCTGGGTTCAGCTCTCCAGTCCCCTTTAGAGCTCTGGGTTCAGCTCTCCAGTCCCATTTAGAGCTCTGGGTTCAGCTCTCCAGTCCATTTAGAGCTCTGGGTTCAGCTCTCCAGTCCCTTTTAGGGCTCTGGGTTCAGCTCTCCAGTCCCCTTTAGAGCTCTGGGTTCAGGTCTCCAGTCCCATTTAGAGCTCTGGGTTCAGTTCTCCAGTCCCCTTTAAGGCTCTGGGTTCAGCTCTCCAGTCCCCTTTAGAGCTCTGGGTTCAGCTCTCCAGTCCCCTTTAGAGCTCTGGGTTCAGGTCTCCAGTCCCATTTAGAGCTCTGGGTTCAGCTCTCCAGTCCCCTTTAGGGCTCTGGGTTCAGCTCTCCAGTCCCCTTTAGAGCTCTGGGTTCAGCTCTCCAGTCCCCTTTAGAGCTCTGGGTTCAGCTCTCCAGTCCATTTAGAGCTCTGGGTTCAGCTCTCCAGTCCCTTTTAGGGCTCTGGGTTCAGCTCTCCAGTCCCCTTTAGGGCTCTGGGTTCAGGTCTCCAGTCCCCTTTAGAGCTCTGGGTTCAGCTCTCCAGTCCCCTTTAGAGCTCTGGGTTCAGCTCTCCAGTCCCCTTTATAGCTCTGGGTTCAGCTCTCCAGTCCCCTTTATAGCTCTGGGTTCAGCTCTCCAGTCCCATTTAGATCTCTGGGTTCAGCTCTCCAGTCCCCTTTAGAGCTCTGGGTTCAGGTCTCCAGTCCCATTTAGAGCTCTGGGTTCAGCTCTCCAGTCCCCTTTAGAGCTCTGGGTTCAGCTCTCCAGTCCCATTTAGGGCTCTGGGTTCAGCTCTCCAGTCCCATTTAGGGCTCTGGGTTCAGGTCTCCAGTCCCATTTAGAGCTCTGGGTTCAGCTCTCCAGTCCCCTTTAAGGCTCTGGGTTCAGCTCTCCAGTCCCCTTTAGAGCTCTGGGTTCAGCTCTCCAGTCCCCTTTAGAGCTCTGGGTTCAGCTCTCCAGTCCCCTTTAGAGCTCTGGGTACAGCTCTCCAGTCCTATTTAGAGCTCTGGGTTCAGCTCTCCAGTCCCATTTAGAGCTCTGGGTACAGCTCTCCAGTCCCCTTTAGAGCTCTGGGTTCAGCTCTCCAGTCCCCTTTAGAGCTCTGGATTCAGCTCTCCAGTCCATTTTAGAGCTCTGGGTTCAACTCTCCAGTCCCCTTTAGAGCTCTGGGTACAGCTCTCCAGTCCCTTTTAGGGCTCTGGGTTCAGCTCTCCAGTCCCCTTTAGAGCTTTGGGTTCAGTGTTCTACTCCATTCAGAGCTCTGGGTTCAGCTCTCCAGTCCCTTTTAGAGCTCTGGGTTCAACTCTACAGTCCCTTTTAGAGCTCTGGGATCAGCTCTCATGTCCCCTTTAGAGCTTTGGGTTGAGCTCTCTACTCCCTTTAGAGCTCTGGGTTCAGCTCTCTACTCTTTTTAGAGCTCTGGGTTCAGCTCTCTACTCCTTTCAGAGCTCTGGGTTCAGCTCTCTACTCCTTTCAGAGCTCTGGGTCCAGCTCTCTACTCCCATTAGAGCTCTGGGTTAGCTCTCTACTCTTTTTAGAGCTCTGGGTTCAGCTCTCTACTCCCTTTAGAGCTCTGGGTTCAGTTATCTACTCTTTTTAGAGCTCTGGGTTCAGCTCTCTACTCCTTTCAGAGCTCTGGGTTCAGCTCTCTACTCCTTTCAGAGCTCTGGGTTCAGCTCTCTACTCCCATTAGAGCTCTGGGTTAGCTCTCTACTCTTTTTAGAGCTCTGGGTTCAGCTCTCTACTCCCTTTAGAGCTCTGGGTTCAGCTCTCTACTCCTTTCAGAGCTCTGGGGTCAATAGAGAGCAAGTCACAAGAAAGAGAAATAAACACCCGACCCCTTCAGAATGTCCAGTACTTCCGTCATCACAACATAACCCGATGGTTCCAGAGGTGGGTCAAAGACACAAAATACATATGAAAACATATTTAGGATGATGAAAAGCAGCCACATCAGCATGTCCCTTCAGTTAGTAGTTCTGATACTGTATGACTGGGCTGAGGGCTGGATTGGGCTGTGAGCTGGACTGGGCTGAAGGCTGGACTAGGCTGAGGGCTGGACTGGGCTGTGAGCTGGACTAGGCTGAGGGCTGGACTGGGCTGAGGGTCGGACTGTGCTGAAGGCAGGACGCTTTGTGACTTAAGGACTGCAGGCTAAATGTCACCCTGTGAAGCAGACAGGCGGCCAGACTGCCCCCATAATCATTTTGCATGATTGTGGCGCCCCGACACTGTACTGTGCTGGCTCGGATATGTTATTTTCACATTGTCATTTCAAATATGGTTCCAGCAGCTATGGTGGAATGCGTAGGCAGGCCAGCCCAGTACAGCTCAGTTTGGCTCGGCTCCATTTGGCCCAGTAGTGTGGAAATGGTATTGGTGCTTGGGTGTCGGTGGGACAAAGCCACAGGAAAGATATAATAACATGTGGGGAGAAGAAAGGCATCCAGACACAATCTTGAGGTTCGGATATATAACACTGAATAATGTCTCATGGTCTCGGTCTTTATCAATGTCTATGTTATTCTTTCAGCTTTGTTTAATGACACCTGCTCTGTGTTCCCATGGTGAAATTGTCTGGTAAACAGTGTTCAGTACTCAGTATAACCTTTTCAAATGCCACCGTGACCAGATTGAACATTTTCCCCTGTTCTTTCATTCCTAAGTGTTTTTGATCCAGGGAGGGACGGAGAGACAGACAGAGTGAGACTGGTGACAGTGAGGGAATGGAAAGTTCCGGTTGGTGAGGAGAGGAGATGGACAGAGACTGAAGCAGAAAGAGAGAGGAGAGAGAGAGTAACAGCCACACCCTCCACAGTGCCCTCTGTCTCTAATAACCAATCTGTCACACCAAGAGCACTAAATTACATTAGTGTCACGCCCTGATCTGTTTCACCTGTCCATGTGCTTGTCTCCACTCCACTCCAGGTGTCGCCCATCTCCCCATTGTCCCCACCCCCTTATGTTTGTCTGTTGCCGGTTCGTCTGGTTTGTCAAGTCAACCAGTGTTTTTGTCTCAGCTCCTGCATTTCCCAGTCCGTCTTTTCTCGCCCTCCTGGTTTTGACCCTTGCCTGTCCTGTCTCTGAGTCCGCCTGCCTCACCACTCTGCCTGTCCTGTCTCTGAGCCCGCCTGCCTCACCACTCTGCCTGTCCTGTCTCTGAGTCCGCCTGCCTCACCACTCTGCCTGACCTGTCTCTGAGCCCGCCTTCCTCACCACTCTGTCTGTCCTGTCTCTGAGCCTGCCTGCCTCACCACTCTGCCTGACCTGTCTCTGAGCCCGCCTGCCTCACCACTCTGCCTGACCTGTCTCTGAGCCCGCCTGCCTCACCACTCTGCCTGTCCTCTCTCTGAGCCCGCCTGCCTCACCACTCTGCCTGTCCTGTCTCTGAGCCCGCCTGCCTCACCACTCTGCCTGTCCTGTCTCTGAGCCCGCCTGCCTCACCACTCTGCCTGTCCTGTCTCTGGGCCCGCCTGCCTGACCACTCTGCCTGTCCTGTCTCTGAGCCCGCCTGCCTCACCACTCTGCCTGTCCTGTCTCTGAGCCCGCCTGCCTGACCACTCTGCCTGTCCTGTCTCTGAGCCCGCCTGCCTCACCACTCTGCCTGTCCTGTCTCTGAGCCCGCCTGCCTCACCACTCTGCCTGACCTGACCCTGAGCCTGCCTGCAGTCCTAAACCTTTGCCCCACTACTCTGGAATATCGACCCCTGACTGCCTTGACCTGTTGTTTTTCTGCCCCTGTTGCTGTAATAAACATTGTTACTTCAACACAGTCTGCATTTGGGTCTTACCTTCAAACCTGATAGTTAGATGAAACTATTAAACTGAGATCAGCTGTGATCTTTCCATACCAATAAATGTCATCCGACAGCTACAGTAACCTGTCTTATTCTCCTCCACTCACATCATATTCCTCTCTCTCTCCCTCTCTCCTTCTGTCTCACGAGTCATTTAGCACCCTCTCTCCTGTCTCACTAATCATTTAGCACCCTCTCTCCTTCTGTCTCACTAGTCATTTAGCACCCTCTCTCCTTCTGTCTCACTAGTCATTTAGCACCCTCTCTCCTTCTGTCTCACTAGTCATTTAGCACCCTCTCTCCTTCTGTCTCACTAGTCATTTAGCCCCCTCTCTCCTTCTGTCTCACTAGTCATTTAGCACCCTCTCTCCTTCTGTCTCACTAGTCATTTAGCACCCTCTCTCCTGTCTCACTAATCATTTAGCACCCTCTCTCCTTCTGTCTCACTAGTCATTTAGCCCCCTCTCTCCTTCTGTCTCACTAGTCATTTAGCACCCTCTCTCCTGTCTCACTAATCATTTAGCACCCTCTCTCCTTCTGTCTCACTAGTCATTTAGCACCCTCTCTCCTTCTGTCTCACTAGTCATTTAGCACCCTCTCTCCTTCTGTCTCACTAGTAATTTAGCACCCTCTCTCCTTCTGTCTCACTAGTCATTTAGCCTTCTGTCTCACTAGTCATTTAGCACCCTCTCTCCTTCTGTCTCACTAGTCATTTAGCACCCTCTCTCCTTCTGTCTCACTAGTCATTTAGCACCCTCTCTCCTTCTGTCTCACTAGTCATTTAGCACCCTCTCTCCTTCTGTCTCACTAGTCATTTAGCACCCTCTCTCCTTCTGTCTCACTAGTCATTTAGCACCCTCTCTCCTTCTGTCTCACTAGTCATTTAGCACCCTCTCTCCTTCTGTCTCACTAGTCATTTAGCACCCTCTCTCCTTCTGTCTCACTAGTCATTTAGCACCCCCTCCCCTTTCTGTCCTCCCAGACCCCACAGTTGATTTTGACTGTGTAACAAATCACATTCTAATACACAGTCAAACACAACCCATAATTATAAACACATGACCAGGGGGTCCGAAATGAAGTGGCCAAGAAAAGCTGCTGAGTCATGGTGCCATTATTTATATAAGTCACCTGTTTCTCTGAGGTCAACCTCCAAATAGGTAGCCTTGTCCCAGATCTGTTTGTGCTGTCTTGCCAACTCCACGTGACAATGACGATCGGAATGACATAGGAGTTGAAAAGTCAGCACAAACAGATCTGGGACCAGACTACTAAAACAGGACAGACATTCTAGAAGCCTTTGGCTCTTATGATGGCAAAAAGCATTACTAGTACAGAAGATTCCTTCAAAGAAGTCAGAGAACTCAAGAGCATCATTTCAGGTCCAACAGCACATGCTGTTGTCCCCAGATTAACCTGCGTGTTGGCAGGGAATCTTTTCCATGATACGATGTGCTACTCTAGCGTTTCCGTGGTGATGGTGCTACTCTGCCATCTCTG